>NC_134355.1:538396263-538608763 GCF_048569485.1 Anomaloglossus baeobatrachus
TGTTGTAGTATAGCAGTATTGCATGTTGTAGTGTTGCAGTTTTGTAGTCTTGTAGTGTTGCAGTGTTGTGATGTAGCAGTGGTGTAATGTTGCAATGTTCTAGTGTTGCAGTATTGTAGAGTTGCAGTTTTGTAGTGCAGTGTTGTAGAGTTGCAGTGTTGCAGTGCAGTGTAGTAGAGTTGCAGTGTTGTAGAGTTGTAGTGTTGTAGAGTTGTAGTGTTGCAGTGATGTAATGCAGTGTAGAGTTGTAGTGTTGTAGAGTTGTAGTGTTGCAGTGTTGTAGTGCTGTGAAGCAGTGTAGTAGAGTTGCAGTGTAGTAGAGTTGCAGTGTTGTAGAGTTGTAGTGTTGCAGTGTTGTAGTGCAGTGAGGCAGTGTAGTAGAGTTGTAGTGTTGTAGTCTTGTAGTGCTGTGAGGCAGTATAGTAGAGTTGTAGTGTTGCAGTGTTGTAGAGGTGTAGGGTTGTAGTGTAGAGTTGCAGTGTTGTAATGTTGTAATGCCGTGAGGCAGTATAGTAGAGTTGTAGTGTTGCAGTGTTGTAGTGCAGTGAGGCAGTGTAGTAGAGTTGCAGTGTTGTAGAGTAGTAGGGTTGTAGTGCAGTGAGGCAGTGTAGTAGAGTTGTAGTGTTGCAGTGTTGTAGTGCAGTCAGGCAGTGTAGTAGAGTTGTAGTGTTGTAGTGCAGTGAGGCAGTGTAGTAGAGTTGTAGTGTTGTAGTGCAGTGAGGCAGTGTAGTAGAGTTGTAGTGTTGCAGTGTTGTAGTGCAGTGAGGCAGTGTAGTAGAGTTGTAGTGTTGTAGTGCAGTGAGGCAGTGTAGTAGAGTTGTAGTGTTGTAGTGTTGTAGTGCAGTGAGGCAGTGTAGTAGAGTTGTAGTGTTGCAGTGTTGTAGTGCAGTGAGGCAGTGTAGTAGAGTTGTAGTGTTGTAGTGCAGTGAGGCAGTGTAGTAGAGTTGTAGTGTTGTAGTGCAGTAAGGCAGTGTAGTAGAGTTGTAGTGTTGCAGTGTTGTAGTGCAGTGAGGCAGTGTAGTAGAGTTGTAGTGTAGTGAGGCAGTGTAGTAGAGTTGTAGTGTTGTAGTGCAGTGAGGCAGTGTAGTAGAGTTGTAGTGTTGCAGTGTTGTAGAGGTGCAGGGTTGTAGTGTAGAGATGCAGGGATGTAATGTTGTAGTGCAGTGATGCAGTATAGTACAGTTGTAGTGTTGCAGTGTTGTAGAGATGCAGGGTTGTAGTGTAGAGTTGCAGTGTTGTAATGTTGTGGTGCAGTGAGGCAGTATAGTAGAGTTGCAGTGTTGTAGTGCAGTGAGGCAGTGTAGTAGAGTTGTAGTGTTGTAGTGTTGTAGTGCAGTGAGGCAGTGTAGTAGAGTTGTAGTGTTGTAGTGCAGTGAGGCAGTGTAGTAGAGTTGTAGTGTTGTAGTGTTGTAGTGTTGTAGTGCAGTGAGGCAGTATAGTAGAGTTGTAGTGTTGCAGTGTTGTAGAGATGCAGGGTTGCAGTGTAGAGTTGCAGTGTTGTAATGTTGTGGTGCAGTGAGGCAGTATAGTAGAGTTGTAGTGTTGTAGTGCAGTGAGGCAGTGTAGTAGAGTTGTAGTGTTGTAGTGCAGTGAGGCAGTGTAGTAGAGTTGTAGTGTTGTAGTGCAGTGAGGCAGTGTAGTAGAGTTGTAGTGTTGTAGTGCAGTGAGGCAGTGTAGTAGAGTTGTAGTGTTGTAGTGCAGTGAGGCAGTGTAGTAGAGTTGTAGTGTTGCAATGTTGTAGAGATGCAGGGTTGTAATGTTGTAGTGCAGTGAGGCAGTGTAGTAGAGTTGTAGTGTTGCAGTGTTGTAGAGATGCAGGGTTGTAGTGTAGAGTTGTAGTGTTGCAGTGTTGTAGTGCAGTGATGCAGTGTAGTAGAGTTGTAGTGTTGTAGTGGAGTGATGCAGTGTAGTAGAGTTGTAGTGTTGTAGGGTTATAGTGTAGATTTGCAGTGCAGCTCGCTCTGGCCCTCTGTGTGCACTGCAGGACACGTGTGCAGTGTGTATGTACATAGTGTGAGTCACACAGTTGCATATTTTCCCGGCCCATGCTTTCCATACAGGCAGTGTCTTGCTCATGTGTGTTTGTTAATTGTATGAGACAATCGCACAAAAAAACAGCTCCTTGAATTGTGCAAGAAAAACCAACAGTCTTTACTGCGGAGGTCAGCGCAGGGCAGGAGCCGCACAAAGGCGCGGACAGCAGCGGACTGCGCGAGGAAACCTGCTTATGTTAAACCATTTAGTAGCTACAAAAGCCACTGAGAGCCCGTCCTGTCCTGCGCTGCGCTCAGCTCCTCCACTGCAGGTGCCTGCAGCCTTCATGTGCAGCATGTCACCAGCGCAAGCTCAGGACATGGCAGCCTGTTGTCAGGCCATAAATCCATATTCCCATAATATAGAAACTGAGGACAAACCGCACAAGCTGAGGTCATAAATACCTATAGAAAGGACATCTACAGGCACCAAGTCATCACCATCCTATCACTGGGGGTGCAAACTATCAGTGTGACAGGCAAAAGTCTCATAACCAGACATGTAGTCACATGACGTCATATCAACAAGTAGCTCCAATAATGGAACTAGAACCGGGACATGACGTCATCTAAGTGCACACATGACATCATGGACAGACGTTTGACTAAATGACTAACTCAACCAAAATATGTGCTTCGCTACATATTCTCTTCTGCACAATCATGATATTACTTGGTGGATATGACTGCATATTAAGAATAAAAGAAACTATGATGATACCAGTTAAATAGTATATGTGAGATGTGAGAGAAAAGTTAACTTTCTCCTGCAGAACAAGCAATCAGATACCTGAGGCTAAAATGAGGTGGATAATATATATATATATATATATATATATATATATAGATAGATAGATAGATAGATAGATAGATAGATAGATAGATATTTTATTTATATATATATATATGTATATATATATATATATATATACATATAAATATATATTTATATATAGATATATGTGTATATATACAAATATATATATATATATATAAATATACATTTATATATACATATATAGATAGATAGATAAATATATATTTATATATATATATATAGATAAAAAAATATATATATTTTTTTATTTTATATATACATATATATATATATAGATAGATATATAAATATATATTTTTGTGTATATATATTTATATATATTATATATATATATATAAATATATGGATATATATTTTTATATATATATATTTTTATGTATATAAATATTTATATATATATATATATATACAACTATATATATAAATATATAGTTATATGTATATATAAATAACTATATATATACATACCTATATATAAATATATATTTATATATATATATATATATATATATATATATATATATATATATATACTGTATGTATATATATAGAGAGAGAGATATGTATATTGAATATATGTTATCCAACTCATCTTAGCCTCAGGTGCCTGATTGCTTATTCTGCAATATATATATATATATATATATATATATATATATATATATATATATATATATATAGTTTTTGGGGGGGTTTTGACACATGCAGCCACCCTATCAGAGTGTGACATGGATTTAGTACTGGAGATCTATGTATGTATTCGGTGACGTCATAGAATCCAAACTTTATTTGAATTTGAGAATTCAAAAAAGTGCAAGTTGAAAATATACAAGCAAACTGTTAACCCTTTGCAGATTTGCATCTCTGATGTTTCCTCCGATGGCCGGGTAATCAGACCCTGGTTCTACCGCTGGAATTAATTGATCCAATAAATTAAGGCACAGACATATACTATATAAATTGCTCTAATATGGATATATTCCTACTCTATGACTTAATGAAGCTATTTGCAGCCTGATGCTGCAAGTCAACGCGGGTGTGCAAGTGGATTAACAATGTATCCTCAGGATGATGTATAATTAGTTTACTGGCGGTACATATCAATTTTTGATGACTGCAGAACACATGCTCACTTTACCAACGAGCAATTTAACTGCTCTCCATAGTGCACTAAAACCAGGGCTGTTTGGAAATAATGCACCAGTTCTATAACAACTGTATGGGAAATTAAGAAAGTTTTCAAAGCTAAAATTATCATTAGCTTCAATCAGACTCACAATGGCTTGCATACCCACACTAGAGCAAAAGGGGACCCTGCATGGTAATATTACTGATTGTCCAAAAATCAAATACAATAAAAGTACACTTAGATTAAATAGTCCTAGTGGTAAAAATGAAAAATACTATACAAACTAATAAAAACCTTCAAAGCAGAAATTCCAATCAGCAGCACAATGACCTGCAGATATGATCCATGACTGTCACAGCACTGTACCCACCATGACCTCCTGATATGAACCTTATGCAGGCTTGGCTCAGTTGGTCCCATGTTAGTTCACTAATATTACATTATGACTATTTTAATAAAATTTTGTTCAATTACTTTGTTAATTGCACATTTTATTAGAATATTAAAAACATAATTAAAAAAAGCAAAACAAAAATAGTTTTATTGCAGATATTTCAGGCAACAGCTTATTTACTTTAGTTTAGAGTCATGGTAGTTTCAAATGTATATTATACTAAAATATAATTAAAAAGAACAAAGTTTTAAATGTAAAAGTACAATCTCTTTAAAGACCTCATGCCGACGTAAATATAAGTCAAAGTAGGGGCAGTGGGTCAGACAAAACACTATTACTGACTAAATGAGCGAGTGAATAAATGAATACTGAATGAATGGATTCATAAATAAATATGTAAACAAAAAAATAAACAGCTTATGTATTAAAATATTAAAGCTATTAACAACTATGAAACAAAATCAATGGTCTTTAGGTCAAAGAAATGTATTACTGCACGACTATATAAAATAATATAAAATAAAGTAATATGACAAAAAATAAAAATCTGTTGCTTTATGAGAAGACATTCAAGCCCATGGTGTCTTTGTCTATAGGACACAATGTAAACCTCCTGTGGATGTAGTGCTGGATATTATGAATTACAGACACCCCAGGACTATGTCTAGTAACACATGCTTCTGCAACCTGCAATCCTGCTAATGCAATTATACAACTTGATTACAAAGACTTTGACAATGTGTCTTTCTGAGTTTAACATCTTTACTCTAGAAATGACTCCAGCCCAATAGAAGAATCCATGCTGAGTGATAGTATTTGCATTTTTAAATGTGATTTAATTTTATAGAGTCGGAGTCAAAGGTAGAACAGCAAGGATCTGTTGACCCAATGCACCGAACTTCATCTATCACGTCTAATGTTATAAGAGGGATAGGTCTCCATCAATCATGAAGGATTCTTGTAGTGTAAATATGTATGCACCAAATTGTCATAGCATGATTCATGATCACCTTCCCTGCTTCACATTAACCACATTAACACGTCCAGAGGAGAAGGGACTGCATGGACAGTATTCTCCTAGCCTTCCTCTACATTCGGAAAATTATTGAAAACAATTATTATTATTACTATTATTATTATTAATATTAATAGTATTATTATTATACAGCTGCACCAGTGTAATGTGTTGTTATTATTATTATTATTATTACTATTATTAGTAGTAGTAATATTATTATTAATAAACATCTGCCACATTGTAATGTATTATTATCATTACTATTATTAATATTAGTATTAATAATAAACAACTACACCAGTGCAAAGTATTATTATTATTATTATTATTAGTAATAAACAGATGCACCATAGTAATGTATTTTTACAATTAGTAATAATAATAATAATAATAATAATAATAAAAAACAGTGTCTATATATATATATATATATATTTATATATGCAAAAGCATAATTTATATTTTATACAAATATATATATATATACATAAACACACATACACACATACACACACATGAATACACGCAAACACACACACACATATATATATATATATATATAATATATTTTACATAAGCATACATATATATATATATATATTTCTATATAATATATTATGTATATATGTGTGTTTATGTGTGTGTATGTGTGTTTGTGTGTGTATAAGTATATATATATATATATATATATATATATACACACACACATACATACACACATATGTAAGCATGTGAGCACGCATACACACACAGATGCACACACGCACACATACACACACACACAGATACAAACACACATGGAAGCATACAAACACACATGCATTCATGCATACATACACACACACATACACATACACACGCAAACACACACACGCAAGCATACTTACACATATAGAAAATCCATATAACTGCTTTATTTATTGAGATTACTATTTATTCATTAAGATTATTTATTTATTAAGAATACTATTTATTAAGATTATTATCTATTAAGATGACTGCTTTATGTAATATCTTCGGTTCTGAGACCCTCCAGTAATGTTTACGTACATATATATCAATGATATTAGCAACCGTTAACTTTTAAAAACTTTTCACGGTATGTTTAGTGCCCCTTTAAATAGGTTTATGGGATAAGTGCCATTGCATTGTACCTGGAGCAAGTGATGACAAGTCCCAGGCTCCTTCTCCATGAATACTTGTGATAAAAGTCAATAAAGCAGATCATAGATGCATATGTCATTACTTGCAGACAGCCCATGACTAGATAGGTAAATGCCTTCATTAATGTGATCTGTGAAGACTGTCGAACATTTCATTAATTTATAATTTATGGATGTTTGACAAATATTAAAAAGTATGTAAATATGGTGGGGATAATGTGTTTTCTGCGGGGGACGAGGAAATGACCCGCACCCTCCTCTGCCTGCTAGATTACTCCAGAGGTTGCGGTGCCTGTGCTCACACTGTGCTCCCATAGACTCCAGCTGCAGACTGTGCCACTGACAAGGGAAATAGTGCATAGCAACCAATGGTTTACATCGTAATAAAGGCAAGAGCCATTTGCATTTTTTACATTTTATTACTAAGGTAATTTACTATGACACATCTCTAACGGTAATTTATGAAAACATTTGAAAGCAATTACACAAAGTCTACAAGCATTTAAGAAAAACAAAAAAATAAAAGTCAAACAAATGGCAACTGGTTTGATTTTTTTTTTTGTTTCCAAAGACTCTATAAAAATAACAGAGGGACAATAAAGTGACAGAAAGAATAAGAATAGAGAGCAAGCTTAGTGCCCGAGACATAAATATACTGCAACTATTGTGTAAAGAGATAAGTGAAACATTAGAAACAAAGTTGTTGTTTTTTGTTTAGTTGACGTTTATACGATATTTGTAGTGCAGAAATGCGTACCTATTATAGTGCAAATCTCAGTCATCAGCGTGGGATAGTAACAGTTAACGAACAAACTCAGCACTGCTGCATCTATATAAAAAAGAAAGAACAGCAAGGAAAATGATTTTTTGTTGTTGTAAGTTATTGACTTCATGATTTGTGTTATATCCTGCAGAATACTAAAATATTACTTAAGTTACACAACTATTGTTAAAAAAACAAACAAAAAAAAACAGTACATTTTTGAGTATTCAAAGGGTTAAGGTATATTTGTTTTTCACATAACAATTTTCAGGAAGAATTATACATAGAATGAAGGAAAGATAATAGATAAATAGATAGAGGGATAGAGATAGATAGATAGATAGATAGATAGATAGATAGATAGATAGATAGATAAATTCTAAATAAATAAATAGATAGACAAATAATAGATAGATATATAGCTACTGAAGTGATAGATAGATAGATAGATAGATAGAGGGATAGATAGATAGATAATATATAGATGATAGATAGATAGATAGATAGATAGAGGGATAGATAGATAGAGGGATAGATAGATAATATATAGATGATAGATAGATAAATAGATAGATAGATAGATGGATAGATAGATAGATAGATAGATAGATAGATAGGTAGATAGATAATATATAGATGATAGATAGATAGATAGAGGGATAGATAGATAGATAGAGGGAGAGATAGATAATATATAGATGATAGATAGATAGAGGGATAGATAGATAATATATCGATGATAGATAGGATAGATACATAATATATAGATGATAGATAGATAGATAGATAGATAGCTACTGAAGTGATTGATAGATAGATAGAGACAAAGAAAATAGATTATAGATAGATGAATAGATAAATAGACAAATGATAGATAGATAGATAGATAGATAGATAGATAGAAGGATGGATGGATGGATAGATAGATAGATAGATAGATAGATAGATGGATGGATGGATGGATGGATGGATGGATAGATAGATAGATAGATAGATAGATAGATAGATAGATAGATAGATAGATAGATAGATAGATAATCAGATAGATGTGAAGTCATGTGTCTGCAGTTGTAAGAATTTTTTTTTATTTTGTTCTTTTCTTCTAGAAAAGTCCAGGACAGCCCCAGTGTGTTTTTCTTCTGCAGTGCTAGATACATGTGGATTTGTGCCTTTCTGCGTGTCTGTGAGGTCAGCCCTCCGTCCTCAGCCCCCCCTGCCCAGCACCCCTCTGTGCTCAGGACTATTCTCCAGCCTTCTGTGTCTTTCTAACATCTTGTACAGGTCACACCAAACATGAAATGCCATCAACCTCTTCGTACAAGTCGCAGGGGCCAGAATCAGCTCATCTTGTAATATAGGTGAGATCCTTCCCTACCTGAGGGCAATTTATTTTCTATATTGCCCCATCTGTTCAGGATTATTTGAAGTTTGTGACCAATGCAACCCAACAATAGTTCATAGTAGAATAAAAGCAAAACAAAGAATTGGAGTTCAGTCCAGCTCCAGCCATGAAAACTTTGGAATGTATTAATATTTCTCACTATCTGGTTCTCCTACATTTGATCCCAAGTTGCCAGATGATATAAAACATAAAAATACCCCCCTTCGAAGAAATGATTAATGGAAAGAACCAGTTCATTGCCAGGAGGCACATTTACCAATTCATAATCATTTATTTCTTGCCTGATATATGACCTTTAGTCTTAAGTCTGAGCAGCTCCTATTTGAAGGTGTAAATGGTTCCTCTGGTTCCTGCACTGAACCTTGCTGCATTAGTAGTGATTGATCTCCCCACAATTCGTCCCAAAGTGCTATTTTCCAGGGGAGAACTGGCTTTTGGAGATGAACTGGGGAGGATGATCCATATTAATGAAGCTTGGAGATATAGGGACGTTTTGGTAATGTAGTTATTTGTGTCTATGGCTCTTGCAGTGATTTTCTCTTAGACCCCCGTGGATGTTTTACATTGAATTAAAAAGTGTCTTCTTAGCATCATTTTTTTTTTCAATAGCAAATTAACTGCATTATAATGCCAAAAACAAATGTTGACTTGTGTCTTGGAGGAAGCAGAATGTTGGCCATACATCAAAGTGAAGATGGGCTGCAGGGTTGTGTGCTGCTACAATCAGCCTATGCTGCAAAGATATGATATGGATAACAGGGGGGAGAGACAGCACAGAGGGGTCTGCGACAAATCCACCCCACTGAGGTCTGAGATATATATATATATATATATATATATATATATACAGAGAGAGATAATAAATGTAAATATATATATATATATATATATATTCATATATATATTTATTTCAAACTATGACGGACATAAGCTCAAGATTAAATTATTTAGGTCAGTAGTGTTTTCCAACTTTAATTCAAATGTATATACTTTTTACCTGAGGACAATGAGTGAAGTGTCTAGAAATATATTATATAAACAAGTTTTGTGTGTGGTATTTGCCCATCTATTTTTCTATCCAATTTCCTTCTGGTTATTTATCGACCTATCTATCTATCTATCTATCTATCTATCTATCTATCTATCTATCTATCTATCTATCTATCTATCTATCTATCTATCTATCTGTCTATCTATCTATCTGTCTATCTAGCTATCCACAGATATAAAGTAGAGGGATAGATAGCTAGAGGGACAGATAGATAGATAGATAGATAGATAGATAGATAGATAGATAGATTGATAGATAGATAGATAGTAGATGGATGGATAGATAGATAGAGACAGAGAGAGATAGATAGATACATAGTAGATGGATGGATAGATTACATTTTTGAGTGTTTTTCACTTCCAAGACTTCCATAAACTATAATCGCATCCTGTATCTGGGTGGCCCCTATAGCTGAGTCCACCCTTCATTTACACAATTCGGTAATTATTTGTCAATAATAAGGACGAAATGTTTTAATCCGATGCATTCAGCTTAAGTGGTATTTGAACTGATGCAGAATATAACTGCATAAATTTGGATCGGTTCTGCCGACAGGATTAAAATAAATAAATGAATAAAATAAAATATTGTTTTGAAACATTGATACACCCAATGTTTTGTATCAACTGAAAAAGTGCAATGTTTAATCTATCTATCTATCTATCTATCTATCTATCTATCTATCTATCAATCTCTATCTATCTCTCTATCATCTATCTATCTATCTATTATCTATCTATCTATCATCTATCTATCTATCTATATCTATCTATCTAGCATCTATCTATCATCTATCTATCATCTATCTATCATCTATCTATCTATCTATCTATCTATCTATCTATCTATCTATCTATCATCTATCTATCTATATCTATCTATCTAGCATCTATCTATCATCTATCTATCTCTATCTATCTATCTATCTATCTATCTATCTCTATCTATCTATCTATCTATATATCTATCTATCTATCTATCTAGCATCTATCTATATCTATCTATCTAGCATCTATCTATCATCTATCTATCTATCTATCTATCTATCTATCTATCATCTATCTATCTATATCTATCTATCTAGCATCTATCTATCATCTATCTATCATCTATCTATCAGCTATCTATCTAATATCTATCTATCTATTTATCTATCTATCATCTATCTATCAACTATCTATCATCTATCTATCATCTATCTATCATCTATCTATCTATCTACTATCTATCTATCTATCTATCTATCTATCTACTATCTATCCCTTTACTCTCTATATCTATCTATCCCTCTATCTATCTATCTATCTATCTATCATCTATCTATCTATCTATCATCTATCTATCTATCATCTATCTATCTATTAATCTATCTATCCCTTTACTCTCTATATCTATCTATATTTATATTTACACCCAATGATAAACATTTTGCAGCAGTTGTGGGAATCAATCAGTGCATTGCTAGCAGGGCACTCCAGTGAAGTAGGTGACAGGGTGAGTTTATAGAGCTGGCTCATTGACAGCTAAATGAAGACAAAACCTTTGTTGGTGATTTCCAGATTTGTGATTTGGGGAAATGAAGAGAAATAAAGAAGAGACAAGAAAATGCTGTTACAATGAAAAAGAACAAATTAGAAGACATTTTGTGTGATCAAAGCTGGCGGAGAAAGGACTATGTCCATTGAGGGGCTGCCTCATTGAGAGCGCTGAAAGCAGCGTGTCCTGGGCAGAATGTGCTCTATTCACAGTGCAGGTGCGGCCGGCTCCACATTCTGCAGCATTGGACGGGGGCTTGTAGGAGATTAGTGTTCACTCTTCAGAATAACCAGCAGCCCCTCATCCGTGAACGCCAGATCATGTCACTGCCCCCAACCAGCACTAGGGCTGCCCGAGCTCAGGAACTCGGAAAGTTTCTCCGGACAGAGCTGCTCCGGATCTCCAGACCTGGGACTGGCAGGGGCTCCTAGAGAGCAGAGCAAAGACCCACAACAGCCAGCTCTATGGGCAAATTATCCATCAAAAGTGATCAATAAGCTGAAAGTGATCTGTGACATATGGGTGCATGTTCTAAGACACAAAGGAAAAGAGCCATGGAGAAAAGAGCTCACAATCTACAACATATGCAATATGTGAACACAAACGATCACTCAAACATGCATGTTACATACAAAGGCAGACTTCAAAAATACCCACATATATTCAGATTTAAAGTATATTATTGATAGTAATTATGTGATAATTAAAGTATTATGTGTATATATAATATATAACATATAATGTAATAATATGTAGTATCGTATAATATATGTATAACATATAAATGTATATATTATATAATAGATAATAATATATTTAGTATGTGATAATACAGTAATCGTGATAATTGCTTGCTCTCCATTTGTACAGGACATATATATATATATATATATATATATATATATATATATATATATACATATATATATATATACTTACAAACACACACACGTATATATATATATATATATATATATACATATATGTATATATATACTCTGTATATATATATATACACACATATATACATATGCAAAAATACACACACACACACACACACACATATGTATATATATATATATACACACACACACAGGCATCTGTCTACTTATAGCTTTCACATTAACCCTTTGGCACAAAAATAGGCTTTGTCTGTCTCCTTCAGAGATGGCAGGAAGGAGGTTGGAGGAGGTGGATGCATTGTTGTTTCTCAGCCTAGGAGGTGGTAATTTTGCCTTTTATATAAGTGACTGACTATCATGCAAAGATTTCAGAAGATTTATTTCAACAAGTGCTCCTATACTCTGACTATCCCCAATACACATGTTATAGCTACCTTGACACTGTTATGGCATGTAATATAACCTGTGTAATATGTCCACAATCCCTTTAAATATGAGGACATACAAACACAAAAGCCTCAGAAGGGCTTGTGTGCTATTCTTCCCAGGTTTCCTGTATACCCTATGTGTGGACTCTGTATCCGCCGCAGCGAGGGGACACTGTGCAGAATAATGCTGTGCATACCCTATATATAATCTGACCATCCCTGTATATCTGTGCTGAGCACAATGCTCTCTCCTTACATGCAGAGATTTGCATTATATTCGCATATTGTTACTATATGGCTGCTAATCCAGATCACTGTAGCCTAGTAAAAATAAATTCGTTGAAATTCATAATGGATTCCAAGTGGTTACATTGTAAATAAATGTATCTATTTTCCTAAATATGACCCCTCTATGTTTAATGCAGAATTCGTTAATGTGATTTTAATGGTCGCAGAAGAGAACAATTGCTCTCATGCAGCAGTTTGTGGACATTAGTTTAAGCTGTTTTCCTGTCATCAGGCGTCTTTGGAGGGTTGTGCAGGGGATAATTTATACTCTCTCAGGTTCATTATGCCCAATCAAACCAAGTAGAAGAATGCATGTAATAAAGTGTGCCAGTGTGGTGTGCACAGGGTCTGCGCTGGGTACCCCGCCATGTGCTCTGGTGGGCTTTTACTATGGTCTTGCTGCAAAACCCAAAGAAAAGTCAATGTGAATGTGAAGCTGATTGATAAACTTGAATGAGACCGCATTGATTTATACACAATCACAGTTCACTGGCACAAGAGAGCAAAGGGCACAGCGCCTGATCCCATAGCTGTGATGTGACCCATAGGCTCCTCCAGGAATGCTGGGAGGACAGGCAGGGTATAAAGGACTGTGGGGGGCAGCTCCTATGTGTTACACGGTTCATATAGATACACACATGCATGTTACATCTAGGGGGATATATATTTATAACAAATTATATAATTGTTCTATTCTGTTGGCACGGCTGTCTTTTTCTGTATCTGTTTATGATGATATCAAAGATAGATTGGAGATATAATTAACAGATATATTGGTACAGATATGAGTTTCATAGATATATATGGAGAGATGAATATATAAAATACTGTATATGTAAACATATGTCACAGATGAATAATTTTATATATATATATATATATATGACAATTATTCATCTGTGAAACATGTTTACATATACAGTAAATATATATATATATATATATATATATATATATATATATATATGTGTGAAACAAGATGGAGAGAGATAAATCGAGAGATTGATATAGAAAGATAGATAATAGATGGATAGATATATAATAGATAGATTGATATACACTGCAATTATGATAAATGATCAAAAACATTAAATAACTACATTTAAATGTAAATGGATGAAAGAATAAAAGACAGAAATATAGACACATAGATAATAAATAGGTAATAGATGATAACTAGATAATAAAAATATAGATTTATATATAGGTGTTAGATAGATGGATAGATAGATAGATAGATAGATAGATAGATAGATGGATAAATAGATGGATAGATAGTTCCAAAAGCATACTTAGAGAATTTTGATTGTTAAATAGGTGATAGATGAATAGATAGATGGATGGATGGATGGATAGCTAGATAGATAGATAGATAGATAATAGATAGATAGATAGATAGTAGTTAGGCTATCTATCTATCTATCTATCTATCTATCTATATATCTATCTATCTTTCTATCTATCTATCTATCTATCTGTCTATCTATCTCTAGTCACTTTTCTTTCCAGAACTCTCCTATACATCTTACAAGGGGACATAAAACAGTTACTTGACCTCCAATCGTCATCATTTCACAATGACATAATCATTTATAGTGGGGTACGTTATTCTGGTATTTCCCACCCCACTGCTGTGGAACTTCTCATTGGAAAGGTGAGTGAAATTACTAAAATAATACCAGGAGCTATCTGTTCCTCAAAACAAGTGTTTGCAGCAAAAGGAGTGCATATAATGTACTGTCCCCCATTCAGTACCCATTTTAGCCCAATGGACCCTGCCACAAATAGACAGAATAATGGCAGGTTAGGATTTTCTCCATATCTGCTATTTGATGTTACATGCTCTATGCATTACTCCTTTTTTGCTCTTATGCTTTTGCAGTATTTTGCAGATTTTTTTCTATGCTGTTTCCAAATACAATTATAATGGAAGCTTTAGTGACATATGTACAATTAAGTTAAAGGGAACCTGCATTAGAAATTTTGCTTTAAACCTAAAAGTTTCCCCCTCTGCAGCTCCTGGGCTGCATTCTAGCAAGGTTCCTGTACTTTTTGTGCCCCCTTTTAAACCAAATTAAACACTTTATAAAGTTGTACCTTTTTGTCTGCAATTCTTGTAAATTCTCCATGTGCGCGGGCCGTGTGGTGTCGGTTACTGTCCCTCCTTCTGGTTTACGCCGTCCCCCATTGCTTCATTTCATAGATCAGGACACCGCCCACAGCGCCCGAGGTCCCGTGCAAACGAGGACTGCTGGTGACGTGGTCGCAGGCACGATATTATGGGCGGCGCTGTGAATGCATCACAAGTGCCCGCCCATAATACTGTGGCCGTGCTCTCCCCTTGGCCTCCTGCGTTCTGCGCAAGCGCTGGCCAAATGATCCGACGTCACCTTCTTCCCATCCTGCCCTGCAGCAGGAAATAGATGGGAGGAGCGGATCAGGCCACCACAGGTTACGAGGAGACGCTTGCGCAGAACGCAGGAGGCAAAGGGGAAAGTGCGGTCACGAGGTTATGGGCGGCACTTGCTGATGACACTCACAGCGCCGCCCATAACCTCGTGCCCACGCAAAGCGTCACCAGCGGTCACACGTGCACACAGTGCACGGCACCGCTACAGTCGCACAGCGCATGCGCGGGACCACGGGCGCCCACGGGCGGCGTCCTGAGGTTTGAAATTCAGCGTTCGGGGGCGGCGTAAATCGGCAGGAGGACAGTAACCGACACCAGGCAGCCCGCCCCCATGGATAATTTTCAAAATTTGCATAAGAAAAGGTACAAGTTTATAAAGTATTTATTTTGGTATTAAAGGGGCCACAAAAACTATAGGAAGCTTGCTAGAATGCAGCCCAGGAGCTGCAGAGGGGGAAACTTTTAGGTTTACAGGTAAATTTCTGATGACAGGTTCCCTTTAAGGAAGATGTGTATGCCAATCATCAGGTGTACAGTTCTGCTGCTATTGATCCTGTACTACAATGCCTATAAGGAGTATAAGATTGAGAAGTGCTCTCCCTGATAACAGCCTGAGATGGACAGTCTTGGGGAAAAACATTTGCTGCAAGTGATTTCTGCAGATGCTGTACATTCTGAATCCATAAAGTTAAATAATTTTATATTTTCTTGAAATAAACAGCTAGCTTAAAAATTAAATATATAAAGAGCGCTCCTTGCTACTTTGTCTCCTGTTGACTGTGACTGGCTTTTATGGGCTTCTGGGTGGACTTGGAATGGACTTCAAGGGAACCAAACATCAGGATTTTCGTGTATAAGCTGCAGCCAGTGCAGTACTGGCACTATCATGCACAGTGTGTACATACCATCAGGGGGCAGCTCGGGTGTTTAGGCAGTGAAATACAACTTTATAAAGTTTGAAATTTCGTGCACTTTTTGATTGACGTGTGCACCTCTGCAGATAATGTCCAGGCGGGTTATGCAGGAGTTCCCCGCCCCCCCACCAGCCTGTTCCTCCCTCTCTCCTGATGTCCGGGCGGGTTATGCACGTGTTCCCCGCCCCCCCCCCCGCGCCGCCTGTTCCTCCCTCCCTCCCTCTGGCTGTATGTAAATATCTAATCTTCAGAAACATGGCGCCGGAGTGGGCCTCTGCGCATAGCGCTTATCTCCGGCGCCATGTTTACGAAGCCCCCACATTACACAACTTGGTGTCTGAGAGGGCGGCGCCACAGCGATGTCACACCGGCTGGTGTGTTGGCCCGGTGTCCTGGGGCGGCACGATACAGGAGCAGCAGGTAATCGCGTCCTCCGGTCAGTTGTTCTGTCCTGTTCTAATCGTGCGCGCTCCCGCGGTCACAACGGGCTGTGAAGAAACGAGGGCGCATGCGCCGCCCTCTCAGACACCAAGTTGTGTAATGTGGGGGCTTCAGAAACATGGCGCCGGAGATAAGCGCTATGCGCAGAGGCCCACTCCGGCGCCATGTTTCTGAAGATTAGATATTTACATACAGCCAGAGGGAGGGAGGGAGGAACAGGCGGCGCGGGGGGGCGGGGAACACGTGCATAACCCGCCCGGACATGAGGAGAGAGGGAGGAACAGGCTGGTGGGGGGGCGGGGAACTCCTGCATAACCCACCTGGACATTATCTGCAGAGGTGCACACGTCAATCAAAAAGTGCACGAAATTTCAAACTTTATAAAGTTGTATTTCACTGCCTAAACACCCGAGCTGCCCCCTGATGGTATGTACACACTGTGCATGATAGTGCCAGTACTGCACTGGCTGCAGCTTATACACGAAAATCCTGATGTTTGGTTCCCTTTAAACTGAGTTATCTAATTATCCATTAGGCCTCTGATAAAAATGACACTTTACCAGCACCGGGCATCACAGAGGTCAGGGTTCATTGGTCTTTAATAGCATTTTCAAGCAATATGCCAAAATTCTTAAGATGAGACAGCCTGGTAAGTGTTGTGATCCATATAAAGATACTTTTCTATATTTCTCATAGTGATTTCAATTATGTATTGATTTCACCCATGTTATAGCAGCAACAAGTATTAGAGACCCAGCTGTGATTGTTTCAGAGATTTAAGCAGAATCATATTTTAGGGCATCGGCTAAACAAAGAATGTTTATTCCCTTTTGGTTTTATGCATGTAAAACACATAAAAAATGCACGCAAGAACTTAATATGTACACATACCCTTAGCTAGGTGTTGATTTCCCTATTATGTGTGCACACTGCATGTTTCTAGTGACCACAAAGATGCACGTTTTTGGTCCTAAAAAAATGCTCCCTCGGCATGCATTTCTTGCCACGTTTTACTGCGTTTTTTTTTTACAGCATTTTTGCCCAGTGCGTTTTCTAAGTCAAATCTATTGACGGAAAGGGCTCAAAAGCGCAGGTAAAAATGCAGAAAGAATTGACCTGCTGCGTCTTGGTGGTCACCACAAAGACACAGCCAAAAAAAAGCTGCAACTTGCAGACAGCAAAAATAAAATCTGATAGTCTTTGCTGGGGAAGGAAATGCATGCAGATATGGGACCAAAACTGCACCCAAAAAACGCAGCGTGCGCACATGGCCTAAACGCCCGTTTACACGCAACAACATCGCTAACGAGATGTCGTTGGGGTCACGGAATTCGTGAAGCACATCTGGCCTCGTTAGAGACATTGTTGCATGTGAAACGTACGAACGACCGCTAACAATCAAAAATACTCACCTAATCGCTGATCGTTGACACGTCGTTCATTTTCATAATATCATTGCTCATGCTGGACGCAGGTTGTTCGTCGTTCCCGAGGCAGTACACATCGCTACGTGTGACACCCCAGGAATGATGAACAACACCGTACCTGCGTCCTCCGGCAATGAGGTGGGTGTGTCTTTCCTTCGGCTGCTCTCCGCCCCTCCGCTTCTATTGGCCACCTGCCTTGTGACGTCGCTGTGACGCCGCGCAAACCGCCCCCTTAGAAAAGAGGCAGTTTGCCACAGCGGCGTCGCTAGGAAGGTAAGTATGTGTGACGGGGACTAACGATACTGAGCGTCACGTTCAGCGATTTGCCTGTGACGCACAAATGATGGGGGCGGGTACGATCGGCAGCGACATTGCTTGCGATGTCGCTGTGTGTAAATGGGCCTTTACAGTCAGTACAGGGTCAATGTAGCATGATATTACATGGATGGTCCAAGTTAAGCACACTGACAATTACTGGCTTGCCGTTCTAGCTCAAAGACTTGAATACCAAGCAAAAGACTCTGTGGCACCCATAAGCCCCAAGAATTGGTTTACATGTAACAATATTGCCCTGTCAGTAGTTTTTACCTGGACTGAACAAAATTAATGTTGTGCACTTTATGTGCATGTCTAATATTCATAGCCAAACAAAAAAATGCTACATTTCTTTGACTCACTTAGGAAGATGCCTGGAGACAAAACTGATTCCACATATCAGAAAATTAATCTTATAGGATCTACCAAAGGTGGAATTAAAGCGGTGCGGTCGACCATATGTATAAAAACCTGCTAGAACATATGAAAAGAAAGTGTCTACAAGACAAAGACTTAAAACTATGTACGTCCTAGGTACACTGATGTGCAAAAGAGTAACAATATTTTGAAGTTTTGACTTTATCTCACAGTCCACTACAGATTTGAGTGTGAGACTGCCTTACATAGTTACATAGTTACATAGTTACTTAGGTTGAAAAAAGACCTAAGTCCATCTAGTTCAACCTTCCTCCACCAGTTCTACATTTAGTCACTAAGTCATTTATAACCAACAATGTTTTGTGTACTGAGGAAATCATCCAGCCCTTTTTTAAAAGCTGTTATAGTATCTGCCATTACTACCTCTTGTGGTAGGGCATTCCACAGTCTGACTGCTCTAACGGTAAAGAACCCTTTCCAATTTAGCTGTCGGAATCGCTTTTCTTCCACTCGCAGTGAGTGCCCCCTGGTCCTTAGTACTGTCTTTGGAAGAAATAAGTCATGTGCCAGTCCTTTATATTGACCACACATGTATTTATACATATAAATGAGATCTCCTCTGAGACGTCTTTTTTCTAAGCTAAACATATCTAACTTTTTCAACCTGTCATCATATGGGAGGCCTTCCATTCCTTGTAATAGTCTAGTTGCCCGTCTTTGAACTGACTCTAACTTCTGAATGTCCTTTTTAAAATGTGGAGCCCAAAACTGGATCCCGTATTCCAGATGTGGCCTTACAAGTGATTTATAGAGGGGTAACAATACGTTGGGATCACGGGATCTAATCTCTCTTTTTATACACCCTAAAATCTTGTTTGCTTTAGCAGCTGCTGCTTGACATCGAGTGCTGCTGCTCAGCTTATTTGTAATGAGAATACCCAAGTCCTTCTCCTGATCTGTAGTCCCAAGTTTACTTCCATTTAATGTATACGCAGCTATAGGATTACTCCGTCCTAGGTGCATTACTTTACATTTATCAACATTAAATCTCATTTGCCAAGTATCTGCCCATTCTGACATCTTATCCAGATCTTTTTGTAATATTGTACTATCCAGGTCAGTTTTTAATATCCTACATATTACTCGCCTTGGCTATCTCATACATAAAATTGACTTGCAACTATTTAGCATATGATTAATTATGCAGATTATTGTCATGTCACTGCATTGTTACTCTTTTCCTACTCAAAATCTAAATTTTAATTTTTTAATTTTTATTTTGAGGCGGTTATCTTTTAAGTCCACCTTTGACTTTCAACACAGCTTGAATCCTTCCGGGCATGCTCTTGATCAGATTCAAGCATGTCTCACCCAAGATCTATTCCCAGATCTCTTCTACATGTTCCCAATGTGCATACTGCTCCAATTGCTTGGGTATGTAAACCACTATTTCTTCAACTCTACCCACAAGTGTTCCATTTGGCTAAGGTCTGGGGACCATGGGAGCCACTCCAGCACCTCTACTTCATTGTCATTGAACCATTTTTTCTACAATCTTAATGTATACTTAGGGTCGTTCTCCTGCTGGAACACTATGTTGTTCTTTTCATACAGCTAGTACTTTAGTATACAAAGTAACTCGTCGTATAGGATACTCACATATAGCTCAGCATTGAGACGATCCTTGATCCAGGTCAAGTGTCCAGCGCCTTTGGCTGTGAAACAGCCTGATATCATTAGGCTTCCTGCACCGAACCTGACAGATCTTATAATGTCTCAATTCACTAGCCTCTTTTTCCTTTGTTTCTTCCAGAACCATATACATCCATGAAATTCTAGTCTATTCACTTTCATCTCATCGCTCCAAATCACCCATTTCCAATCTTCTACTGTCGACTTTTCATACTTTTTTGCAAACTTGAGCCAATGCTTTATATGATTATATTGAAGTTGAGTCTTAAGCTTTTTTCAGGCCATCATTCCAGCCTTGTGTAACGTGTGTCTTATGGTGCTGGCATGGACATCTGTGATCTCACTATTACGAAGCATACAAGTCATCTCTATTACCCTATTTGTCACACCAGAACTGAGAGATTTTGTGATGAGCCAACTTGTTGACTCTGATATTTTGCCTGGATTTCCACCTCTTGGCTTTTGAATTAATATACGGACTTTATTTTGTATTCTTCCAACTGTCATGGCACTTATGTGTCACCACAGGGTATTGCATTTGACTTAAGGTGCAATGCTCATCCCAGGTAAGGAAGAGGTTAACCACTGGTTTTCACTTACACAACACAGCCGGGAAGTGAATCAGCAGTTATACAACAAACACAGAGCCAGGCACTCTCCCATTGTAACTGGGCTTAAGGTGGTCACCATAACAACGGGTTTTAACCAGCCACCAGTGAGTCATCAGGAAGGTGGGGGCAGCACAGGGGAAGTTACAGAACACACAGTTTTCACACGAGAATAGTCTAAGACTCATAAGAACACGGTCATTATAGCAAGTGCTTAAGAGCTTCTATAGTTAGGAACGGGCAGACTGGAAGGAGTAGGAGATGACAGTGGAGGAGCTGGCTGACTGGTAGCTCCTGTGGGATGAAGGAGAAACACGGTTGCTGAGGGGAGAGCTTCATTGCTCCCTTGGAACCGGCGCTAATCAGGGTCCAGAGCCCTAGGGTGGAACAGACTTCACGTTGGATCACCAGAATCTGCAGGACAGGAGTATTGCATGTCCCTCTGACTACCACAGTTCCAGGAGCACAGTGCTACATAGAGTCCGGGATCATGATCTAAGTCAGGCCCCACCACGGACCCACGGCACCTGCAGATGGGACAGGAACTTTAACACTACACCGGGGTCCCCAAGCACTTCAGGTCACGGGGATCCACACTAAAAAGCACAAGGAAGAAGGGCCCACAAACTACCACACCGGTTCTAACCTTTGACTTACCCGGGATCAGCTGGAGTCCATCACAGTGGAGAACGGTGCCTCCAGGCAGCCTACAAACTGTAAGTAAAGAGACCTGGAACCGCAGGAGCTGACTCTGCCTCTTATTGCCAGTGCTGTCGCCCCGTGATTTGGCGCCAATGGCCACCGTCGCCCCCACCACCTCCCTGGGGCCCATTCCACCTGTGGGGAGCAGAACCACCCTTGCTGTGACACCATCAGCTGCGGAGGACATCACCCACAGTGGTGGCTGATCCCTGGCCGCGTACCACAGGTGTCGTCACAAGAAAAATCCTCCACCCTCATCACCCTTTCCTCCCCTTCTTTATTGTACACCTTGGGGCCACGAAGCTGGGTAGGGCCACCCATGACATCCCCAGACCCGACATCACTGGCTAGCAACAAGTAAAGTTTACCCCTTGCCCCGTGGGTGCTACACTTACATGATGTAATTTTGTAATCTTCTTGGCCAAGATTGATGAGCTGGATGATGCTGTTTCTCTTTTCTTGAGAAATTTTCTTTATGGTTGCTCCATGATTCGAATCAGTAACCTTTCACTTAAGAATCAACATATTAACACTCACAAAGGTAGAACGTATCCACACCAAAGATCTGGCAGCTGCTGCTGAACTTCCAAACTACTAGCTTTTCAATGGGGCAGCAATAGTACCTCATTGCGCAGCAGTGCTCAACCCTCTATGCAGTGCAATCAGAAATCCATAAATAGAAGAAAAGAATGAGGAAGATTCTCACTGACTATAAAATGTTCCTTTATTTCTTCATCATTAAAATCACGGCGCAGGTGTACAGGGGGATGTGATCAGTGTCTGGACAACGGCTGTTTTGAGTTTGAATGCATTTCAACAGGTCTGACCATGGATAATGTTGCGGGCGGGGGCCGCTGCCGCTTCTGGGGCCGCTCAGAACCTGGATCATTGCTGCGGCTCGAGTGGTGACCGGACCCGGGCTCGCACGGCCGTCCGTCCTCACAACCGTCGGAAGAGGGGATATTTACAGGGGATTTGTTGTGTCGGAGATGCCACCCATGGGTTGCAGTGAGGGATGGTAGCACCGCCAATGCCTGTTGATGGGGTGCCCGGGGCTGATGGAACGGGGGCAGCAAGATGTGATCCCCTCCACGGGTAGGGTAGGTGTAGTCCCGGGGCCCGTTGACGGTACACGGAAGTAATGGCTGCTGAAGGTGGCGTGCCGGGTTGGACCGAGGATCAATGGTGTACTCACAGTTCAGTAATCTCACACAAGTCCAGTCATGGCAGTTATGCATTTCATTATTCACACTTTCAAGTTAGCAAGTGGCATTTTTCATTGTATGCTTCAATGTTTTTCGGTATGCTTATAGCATTATACTATTATCTAACTTTGATGTGCAGCCTTATCCTTATGTGCTCCTCAATCCAGACGGCGGTCCCGGGAACGGGACCCTCCACACGCTGGTTGCCGGACCGCTGAGACATCCTGCCGCTTGGGTGTCCAGGAACGGAATTTTGCAGAGTCCTGGTGTCCCTGCCCTTTATCTTCTCGGATCACATGCCGCTCCTTCCTGCCCTCCCCCTTGGTTTTTGACAGTAGTCTCACGGCACTTTTCAACTTCCTGGTTTGGGAGTCACCGGGCTCCGCCCACGTTCTTAGGGGGTGGGGCTTCAACTTTGCACCTTTTTCGCGGAAGAAAATAACGGGATTGTTGTTTTTGGCTCCAAAGATGGCGGGCAAGATGGCGGCGGTTCAAAATTTGGCAACAATTCACGGTATATGATCCAAAAGAAGGTGCATGTCATCCAAGTCTATAGGTGGGGTAGGAATCCTATTCGTGATGCCAGGTTCAGGTTGTTGCGGGCGGGGGCCGCTGCCGCTTCTGGAGCCGCTCAGATCCAGGATCGCTGCTGCGGCTCGAGTGGTGACCGGACCCGGGCTCACACGGCCGTCCATACTCACAACCGTCGGAAAAGGGGATATTTACAGAGGGTTTGTTGTGTCGTTGACACCACTCATGGGTTGCGGTGAGGGATGGTAACACTGCCGCTGCCTGTTGATGGGGTGCCCGGGGCTGATGGAGTGGGGGCAGCAAGATGGGATCCCCTCCATGGGCAGGGGAGGTGTAGTCCCGGGGCCCGTTGACAGTACACGGGAGTAATGGCTGCTGGAGGTGGCATGCCGGGTTGGACCGGGGATCCAATCACAATTCAGTAATCTCACACGAGTCCAGTGGTAAACCAAGTTGCCAGTGACCGGTTGCCATTGGGGGGTTTATTCGGGTCCCACACCCGGGTGTAGTAAACAGGTGTCCCTTCCTCCTGCACTCTGTGTTTGTCTCTTCTGTGGGACGACTCCACATGGAATGGGGAAGTCCACTCTGTGTGTGTTTGGGAGCTTTGGCCCGCAAAATCTGACCCTTGGGATTTCTGTGGGTTCTGACGGACACCCTATCCTCCGCGTTGGGCTTCCATTTCGCTCTCTGGGCTTCTAGAGAACAAGGCCTGAAACCTCGTCCTCTGCTGGTTGATTAACAAGGGGCTTGCAACTTTCCTCGTCCTAGGGTCCAGGCACCCCATCTGTGCACGGCCTCCGGACCGGATTCCTGCTGTCGGCACCGGCGGGCTACAACCCTGCCCCGGTCCACTTAAGGTCTCCCGCGACCGGATCTCCATCGCCTGTGGCCCTGTTTACTGTCTGCCACCTAGCCCGGTAGTCCAAGGGCCCCTACCCCTGACTACGCTTGAATTGACAGCTCCACTCAACTTCACTCCTACACAGTTCAGACTCCAACTCCCACTCTCAGTCCTTCACTTCAACTCTTGTGTTCCCATCCCCTGACACCTAAGGACCCCTAGGTGGGCGTTCTCATTCGTCTGATCCCGCCTACTGGTGTGTCCCTATTATCATGAGGGGGTGGCTAGGCTTTAATGGCTGTGTGTTGTACCTGGGTGTGGGTTTTTGGTGGTAACAAGGAGGGTGGACACTTTTGTAACTACCTGGTTTTGCCAGGGCGTCACAATAACGTGATTCCAAAATTGGGGTCAGATCCTGACCATGGATTATGCGATTTTGGAATCACCTCACGTGCCTTCTACATCCTTTTTTTCTATTTATGGATTATCACCCTAATAGCACACTGAACTATTGGGGAATGTGAGAACAGGTCATAATTTTTATTATACAGCAATAAAAGATTTTTTTTCTGTGTCTGCCTCTTTCCCTGTCTGTGTATGTCTCTTTCCCTGGCTGCATTGTGACACGCCAACATTCCATATAAGGGTGTGGCTGCGCATTCTTCTGAAGTTCTGGCTGCACTGTGGCTCCCAGCTCCATTCGCTTTAATGGAGGCAGGTTTTTTGGCGAATAACTGTAAAGCGTGGGTTTAAAATTTCCCCTCGAAACATAGCCTATGACGCTCTCGGGGTCCATACGTGTGAGTGTGCAAAATTTTGTGGCTGTAGCTGCGACGGTACGGATGACAATCCCGGACATACACACACACACACACACACACATTCAGCTTTATATATTAGATAGTTGCAAATCATATTTATGTATGAGAAAGCCAAGATGATTGTCTATAAAATGATGGCAGTCTCATATTCGAAGCTGTAGTGGTTGGTGAGATATGGAGCCTGAAAGTCAAAAGTTCAAAACATTGTTACCCTTTTGCTCGTCAGTCTATGCGTTTTCCAATCTTGACTGTCTAAAGCCATCATTTAAGGCTGTGAAGAATATGACGGACATGTCTTGCCCAGTAATCACTACCATATCTTACATATTCCTAGTTCTTAGAACCTGCAGAGTGATGTACATGTGTATCTAAGATATTAGCAGCTTTAAATAGTTATATACTTAAAAATTGATAAATGTCCATCAAGTTCAACACATTTTTAGACACTTTGTGCCTGATGTCTTTTGGCCCTTTAAATAAAAAGATGAAACATCCAGGTTAATTTTACATTGCATCTCTGTAAAAATGGCATTTAATTTATTCACGGTGGTAAATCATTTTATTTATCAAATAACTTTCTTCATGTGATGAAATAATGTGTATCCCACACTGACACACATTACAAAGCAAATCATTTCTTGTTTGTGTTTTCCTTGGGGTGTGAATAATATACAAGTGTTACTTGCTTTGGAGATAAGGGATTGTTTAGAATGCGCAACAGCGGCAGCAAATCCCAACTGTTACTTGTACTATACAAACACTGTGGTGACAAAGCTGAACAGGGTCAGACTGGGGTGTGTGGGGTCCACAGGAGGAATTAACTCTAGTAGCCCACTCTACAGCTATATGTAAATAACTGTTAACCACTATCCCCATTATAGTGCAGTGTCGACAGTAAAATATAGGAGACTCCTGCACATCTACTGTGCGCACCACCCACCATAACTGGGATGTACAATTAGGGTCGCCTTACACTCACAGCAGAGTTTGAGCTGAATGTCATTACCATATCGCATTGGATTTTCTCGCATGAGAGAACATACAACAGTGTGAGTCAGCCCTAAAATATACCAGAGCAGTAATAGTGTATCCTAATTGGCCCTTACAGTCATATGAAAAACAAAATTTGACCGGTGCAAAATTATGGGCACCATTATCAATTTCTTGATTTGAACACTCCTAACTACTTTGTACTGACTTACTAAAGCACTAAATTGGTTTTGTAACCTCATTGAGCTTTGAACTTCATAGGCAGGTGTATCCAATCATCAGAAAGGTTTTTAAGGTGGCCACTTGCAAGTTGTTCTCCTATTTGAATCTCCTATGAAGAGTGGCATCATGGGCTCCTCAAAACAACTTTCAAATGATCTGAAAACAAAGATTATTCAGCATAGTTGTTCAGGGGAAGGATACAAAAAGTTGTCTCAGAGATTTAAACTGTCAGTTTCCACTGTGAGGAACATAGTAAGGAAATGGAAGAACACAGGTACAGTTCTTGTTAAGACCAGAAGTGGCAGGTAAAGAAAAATATCAGAAAGGCAGAGAAGAAGAATGGTGAGAACAGTCAAGGACAATCCACAGACTACCTCCAAAGACCTGCAGCATCATCTTGCTGCAGATGGTGTCAATGTGCATCGGTCAACAATACAGTGCACTTTGCACAAGGAGAAGCTGTATGGGAAAGTGATGCGAAAAAAGTCGTTTCTGCAAGCATGCCACAAACAGAGTCGCCTGAGGTATGCAAAAGCACATTTTGAAAAAGCCAGTTACATTTTGGAAGAAGGTCCTGTGGACTGATGAAACAAAGATTGAGTTATTTGGTCATACAAAAAGGTGTTATGCATGGAGGCAAAAAAACACGGCATTCCAAGAAAAGCACTTGCTACCCACAGTAAAATTTGGTGGAGGTACCATCATGCTTTGGGGCTGTGTGGCCAATGCCGGCACCGGGAATCTTGTTAAAGTTGAGGGTCGCATGGATTCAACTCAGTATCAGCAGATTCTTGACAATAATGTGCATGAATCAGTGACGAAGTTGAAGTTACGCAGGGGATGGATATTTCAGCAAGACAATGATCCAAAACACCGCTACAAATCTACTCAGGCATTCATGCAGAGGAACAATTCCAATATTCTGGAATGGCCATCCCAGTCCCCAGATCTGAATATCATTGAACATCTGTGGGATGATTTGAAGCGTGCTGTCCATGCTTGGCGACCATCAAACTTAACTGAACTGGAATTGTTTTGTAAACAGGAGTGGTCAAATATACCTTCATCCAGGATCCAAGAACTCATCAAAAGCTACAGGAAGCAACTAGTACCTGTTATTTTTGCAAAAGGAGGAACTACAATATATTATTGTCACTTTTATATTGAGGTGCCCATACTTTTCCACCGGTCAAATTTTGTTTAAATACGGATTGCACATTTTCTGTTAGTACAATAAACCTCATTTCAATCCAGAAATATTACTCAGTCCATCAGTCATTAGATATATGAAACTGAAATAGCAGCTGCAAAACCCCAAATTGTTATAAAGAAAAAAGGTTAACATTAATAAGGGTGCCAAAACTTTTTCATATGACTGTACATTGGCCCTTGTAATTATGTTCCCCAATTGCCATCATAAACTAACCATGTATTTCCCTCATCCTTTTAATATCTCCTATCTTGTATTAATGTTAAATGGGTTGTCTGATCTATAATGAAAACTCTGCAGTCACTCTGTGTGCCGCTCTATGTGACTGCGGACTTATGAATCCTCCCAGCGCATGCACTGTGCACTACGATGATTTGTCGGTGTCAGGATTAGGAAGTATGCAATTATCATACTCCCAGCCATAATCCTACTAGTGGATGTGACCTCTCTCAATACAAGTGTAGTCCCCTATAGACTGTATTAGAAAGCCATGGACCCCATAGGGGGGAGGGGCGACATGACCAGAGGGAAGGGAGGGAGGGGTTAATAAAGTTATAATGAGGGGCATTATGGGAAGGTATAGGGGATTGGTGGAGAAAGGATCCCTGTAGGGGAGGGGGGGGAGTATAAAAGCGATGAGGGAGGGTCTTACCTCCCCTTTTGGACTCCGGACGGCGACAGATTCCCGCCCACCCTCCCTTTTTTGTGTTTGTAAGTTTGTTTAACTATGTTCAAAAAAAAAAAAAGACAACAAGGAATTATTATAAAAGGGATGTATGTTTTGTCGCAGCAGCGGGGGTAGGTCTGGTCCAGAAGCGGTTGGAAGGGATTTGTAGCTGGACCGAGAGGCACTGTCTTGGTATGGTGTCTCTGGGTTCCGGGAAATTGCAGGCACGGGGTTCTGCAACGTTTGGGGGGTATTAATCCGTGGGGTGATTAATACCTCATCTCTGGGTCGGAGTGTTGCGGCCAGGGATATTGGTGTAGGAAAGGGTTTTCTGGACCGGGCCTACATAGGGTTTCATGTACCGTTTATTATTATGTGTTACCTATTATTGTGTGTTTGGGGTCGCCCGTTGGACGGCGCCCCCTTTGTGGTAGTATGTTAATAATAGGTAATAAAGGCTGCTGTGGCCAATTTGTTTAACCAAGTCGCATGCAGTCGGTGTATTATTTTAGGTTACGTTTTAAGGGGTATAGTAACCATCACGACCGGAAAATCCTTCCTCAGTGGTCAAGCCATCACATAACCCCCTATACTGTATAAAGAAAGAGCCTACACATAGTCCCTGATAAACAGTATGAGCCATCACATAGCCCTACTATGTACAGTATGAGCTCCCACATAGCTCCCTATATACAGGATGAGCCGTCACATAGCCTCCCAATATGCAGCATGAGCACCCACATAGCAGCACTATTTACAGTGATTGCCACACATAACCCCCTTTATACAGTATGAGCCCCACATTGTCCCATATAGAGAGTATTAGCCACCAAATAGCCCCCTATAAACAGCATGAGCCCCCGCAAAGCCCCCAAAAGATAGTATAAGCCTCCACATAGCCTCCTATATACCAGCACAAGTAGAAAAAAAAAATAGTAAAAAAGATCCACACATACTCACTTTGCTTCCATTACGACTGGTTCAAAGCCAGTCTGGTCGTTACAACAGCCGTCGGCCTATCAGAGGCTGGTAAATGACGTCAGTGCTTGGTGCATGTCAATGACGTCACTGCCATGCATTGGATGTTGACGTCAGATGCTGGCCTGTAGGCGATGGCCATTTTAACAACTGAACACCAGCCCCCTATAGGCCCAGCTGGGGGTCCATCGAAGCATTGTCCATTGTCCCGGTGGACCAAAACAATGCTGCAGATCAATATTTTACCAGTGTTACAAAATAAACTTACAATTGCGATTTTTAAATTCCCAGTGTATTTTTTTCTTTTTTTTTCCCTTTACAATTGGACATCATTGTGCATGGTATAAATGGCTAGGGCTTCTCAAATACTGATTAAGTCTCAGCATTCACATTACTGATTTAATGATTTCCAGAATTTTGTAATGCTACTTGGTCTTAAAAGATTGAGACTACTGTGGGGGTGGTCAAGACTCCCTATAATGTATTTTTTGCTGTAAATTTGTTAACCATGTGTATTAGTCAGATTTAGCAGAGTGGATAATGTTAAGTAGGATGTAGTGTGAGGTGACGGTTTAGGACGGGGTGGGGAACCTCTGGCCCGCAGACCGTATGACCTTTTCTGTGACTCCCGTCACATTCCCTGGGGCAGCTGTGCCGGCCGCAGGCCCTTTAAGTTCCCACATGCTCTGCTTGTTTGCCGCCCCAGCAGTAGTCGAACTGCTCGGATCCGGGGATGCTGTGGTTTTAGGGTCTTCGGACCCGGGTGCTTGCGGCCACTTCAAATGTAAGGGGATATTTTCAGGGTAAGAATGTTCGTGACACCATCTGCGGGTTTCGGTAAAGGGGAGTACCGCCGCTGCCGATGGGAGTACCAGGGCAGATGGTGAGGGGCGGCCAGATGTCAGTCCCTCCGCAGGTATGGAAGGCTCCGGATAGTGGGGATTTGGTGAACGGGTGGCTTGGCCTTGGGAAGCAGGGTGCAGGGGTCAGATTACTCATTGCAGTAGTCGTGGTGCTGGATCCGGTGGTATAAGCAGACACTCACACAGATGGTAAAATAAAGTCTCTAGGCACTGCAGTCTTTACAGGGGGAGCCCATCCAGGTCCCACTCCCACCAGTGTCACTTGGTAAGTCCAGAGTCCTGCCTCCGTGCACAAATTGATTGACCATTGTGGCCCCTTGGCTTGAAGCTTTTAGGGCCCTGCTACCCGTGTGTATGGCAGCTGTGCTCTTGGTGGCTGGCACTTGGGATTTTAGCGGGTTGTGTATTTTAGTGAACCCTATCCCCCGCGTTGTGCTGATGCCTCCAATCTCTGAGCTCTTGGGGAAAGTTCATAAAGAGACTATCCTCCACAGGTTCATTACCAAGGCGCTTGAAGCTCTTCCCTGATCTAGGGTCCTGTACCCCGCCGTGCTCGGTATCGGTAAGGTGGCTGTGCTTTCTGGTGCCAACAGTCCTCCTAGACTACGTCTGTTACACTCCTGTTCAGTGTTCCAAATACCGGTCCCCGACTCCTGTGGTCCTGGACCACCGTCTGCGACTTAACCTGTCGCCTCCCTGGGAGCTCCAACTCCCCTGCTCCTCACTCACTGAGGGCTACCACTCAACTCCTCTTCTCCCTTCCCATCAGTCTGCCTGACCCCAAGGTGGGCGGCCATGCTCCAACTTGACCAACCCACTGGTGTGTCTGTCCAGTCCTGGTGTGAGGTGTGGTTGGGATTTGTAGTGCGGATGTCAGTGACATTTATGGGAACCTGGAACCACAGGGGATAGCCCCTGCACCCTGGGGTACAGGATGCAGTCCCCTGTAGCACCCTGATGTAGTCAGGGGTGCTACACTTGCTCGTACCAATTAGCTCTCACGCTGCCCAGTGCCAGTGTGCACAGGACCTACTTTGTGAGTGGGTTTAGCGCTCTGCACTGCTGTCCCACAGCAGCCTCAAAGCTTCCAGCGGTGTGTACCCGCCCTCTGGAGCTGTGTGCCCAGTGCTTACCCTCCAGTGCTGTGTGCCTGGCACCCACCCTCCGGCGCTCAAATTTACCATCTTCCTTGAATTTTCCCCAAAAAGTTGATTAATGGTGAATACATTTGCTCAACTTTCAATACTGGAAAACTTGTAATTGCCCGTAAAATACACATGGGGTAGAAGAGAGAGGGATAAAGAAGAATTCTTTGATAAGATACATTATAAAATTATATTATATTCACTTGTACTATTGAGTTATGCAATGTTTGTTGACAGTACAGTTGCTTTTTGAGTCTTTGGCTGAATGGGACTAAGATTTTTAGCACCTTCTGGACTTGTGATTCCAAGGTGCCATTCCTTCTCGTTCCTTGCATATAAATGATTACTACTGTAAATTAGTAATACTTATTTTGCAAGTCAGCTGTAAGAAAATAGATTAGACTATTGACTTCCCAATCAAAATAACCATTGTTTCTGCATTACTTATAGCAATTAATGAATACTTGAGATCTCATAAGCAGACACATCTGATAAGGCAAAATATGGTCCCTGAGTGATTTTAGAAGAGTAAACATGCTCTGTGGAAACACATATCCATCTGCAGTTGGTGATGTATTTCTATAGGATATAGCATGAAATTGAATGGACTACGCAGTGTCTGTTGGGCCTGCTGATCCTCGCGCTGGATGCACATCATTTGTTTCAATGTATTTGTTAGGATTTAGACCGCATGCTGCCTTAGTAGAACATTTTTATTGCAGACCACTGGGATACACTAAATGAGGCAGGGAAAGTGATCCCCTACCCAAGTTATACAAATGCAGAATTCTGCTTCATTTACATGATAACCTCAGTTATATGATGTATAGATATTAGCTGCATGCAGGTTTATCACAATAATAGATATATACCGGGTCCATTTATTTATTATAATATTTTTTTATATTATCTTTGCTTTATCTTTTCATTCAAAAGTGATACAGTTTTTTATTTTATGCAAAAAATCATATAGAAAGGTTGTTAACATATGTCATAAGCTAAATAGGGTTTTTAAAGTACTCAAATAAGCCAAAACATAGAAAAGTGGAGCTGATTTCTGTAGACCTCATGCAGACTGCTACATAGTGGTGAATATATATGTTTTAACGTTTGCAACTTACAGAGCAGGGAACACATGTTTTAATTATCACATAAGCCAATAGCAAAAAGTGGAATAAAGATCAGCAATACCAATAATTAACGGCAAGTGTGACCACCAATACGTCGTTCTACTGACCTGATATATACGTGAATAGCAGCTGTCAGTGTACACTATGGCTGACAGCCTGATACATCAGTCAGTGTTGGCACGAACCATGGCCATTAAACCCCCTTAGATGCTGCTGTCAATGGTTACTATGGCATCTAGATGGTTAACAGAGTGTAGGACCTCCTCTTTAACCCCATCAACATCCTGAAATCATGATTATGTAGTCATAATGGTTGCCATGGCAAATAACGGCCTTAGCGTCTGCATGTTCAGAAATTAGCAACACGTAGTTGGTAAACAAAATATTTTTCTTTCTGGTCATGTCACTTTGCATTAATTCCTGAAAAGCAGATGAAGGGTTAATAAACTACCGGACAGAAGTTTTGAATATGTTAAGGAGTGCTTTTTTAGCACTTTTTTTTTTGGGGGGGGGGGTCCACTGTATTGGTCCTTCAAAATCACTTCAAAACTGAATAGGTCCTTAAAAAAATAAGTTTTGTAAATTTCCTTGAAAAAAATGAAAAATTACTGTTAATCGTTTTAGAAATTTTTGCCAACTTTCTGATATTATTACAATTAAATGAAAACCATATTAACCTAAATTTACCATTATCATAAAATAAAATGTTTAATGAAAAAACAATCTCAAAATTATTAGTATATGGTGAGACAATGCAGAGTTATTGGCACATAAAGTGATTTGAAAAACCTGGCCCAGTCACTGAGGGGTTAAGGAAATGGGTGACTATAATTTTTATAACTTTTATTTGGTCTACATCCCTTTACCAACCTGTTTTTATTACTTTTTTCATTTTTCCAAAATCACTAATAATGCACTTATCATAGGACAGAGGATAACTTTCTGGTGAAGGTGGCACCAATCACCCACTGTCCCAAGAAAAAGGCTCCAGGTGCCGGGTAAGTTTCGATATACTCCTTTATTAAGGATGTAAAGGTAGATAACATGAACTGGTTTTTGGCTCCAGACTGGAGCCTTCATCATTTGATGGAAGGTGAAGTAACTGATGGCTGACGATCCTGCTTCAGCCACGACTTGACCATCAGTGACATGTCTGTTTGAAGAACTGTTGGTTGTCTGCCAAGGCAAAGTCATCATTGCAGGCTTAGCAGTCACAGCTCCTAGCACGGAGGACATTGTATGTTTGGCAGCATTCCTATTTTAACATTACTATGTCTTTTTGAAGCAGCAAGGAGCAGATCAACTAAAATGATGTTTTGAACAATCAATCCTGTAATTACTGAGAAAATATTTCCTGTTTGTAATAAAAGATCTCACTTTTGTTTATGATCATCTGATACCATTTATAGGTTGTTTCTACAACTAGGTAAATCATAAGAGAGAACACATGAATAGGGAAGAATATAGTTAAATGGAACAGTATGTGTAACTAGGTATAATCGACAACTGTATGTTTTTGTTCTCAGAAGGCCACAGTATATTTTATGACAATACTGAGAACAGTACACATATCTTAAAGAGGTTGTCCTGCAAAAAAGTGTTTAATTCTGAAGGAAAGGCACGGACGCTAAGAAGCCGCTGTGTGCGTGTATGACTTTGGGTGTGAGGATTATTCAGGCTGGTCCCTGTCATAGATGAAGTAGTAAAACACGCAACACCAGAGTTCACTTGGCAAACCAAACTTGTAGTTTACTCTTCACACTGCTATGACAGACATGGCTTCACTTCTCATGGTTCTGTTGTTTTTATCCACACTATCTTGGATCTCATCCTCAGACTGCTGGACCTGTGTCTCCATTCCCTTCTCTTCTTCACACCGTTGTCTGCTTCTGGGCCCCAACAGCTGTCTAGTTGTATGACTTCCCTGAGCTCATCAGGGTGAGCTGTAAACTCCGGACCTCTCAAAGTTACCTCAAGGTTCTCTGACATCATAGCCACGTGTTCTCTCTCTTGTACCCCATCCAGAACTGGCATCACGCGCAGCCCATTCTGCTAACCAACTTATCGGCCATCTGACACTCCTCCCCTAAATAGTTAAACCCTATCTTATCTAACAGCTATCCTACCACTTTTCCTGTCCAACCGTTAGATGGTTGCCTGTGTTTCTATTATACTTTCCTCTGAATGTTCCACTCCTGGTTTTAGCTTACAAATACTGAGGTAAAAAACTCACCAAATATGCAACATGTGCACATGGCTTTGCAATCCAATAGGTCACCACAATGCACAATTACACCTGGTTCAGTGGTGGGGTTTGGCTCTCTTACTTCTTTGGCCCCTGTGCAGCTGCCCAAGGTGCACCAATAGCATGTTTATGCCTAGGATCAGGTATTTATGTACAGCCATTCATTCTTTTTTCCCTGTGCCATAGGAAACTCATGACAGAACTGATCCAATTAAATTCTCAAAGATCATTTCCAGGTACACAGATTGGTGTTAGAACCGCATCAAAAACATTGCAATTAGTGTTTTTGATCTGAGTATGGACTCTGAATCAGTGCACAATGTGGGCAACTTTGTCATTAGTTATATTGTGCTCAGGCATAACACAACCATTGGAGGCAAATGATAGATTAGTAGGTTGCATGAATCTCGCATTGCATTCGGACCAATGTTATTCAATGTGGAAGAGCAGATGGTCAGCGTTTTTCTTATCCAGATTCTGGATGAGAGAAAAGTCACAGCATGCAGCTATTGTCAGAGAGAGCCATGTCTCTCGCACCCATACAAGTCTATGGGTGCAAATGATACTCTGGAATGCCCTTGGATGATATTCGTGTGCAGTGGCAGTGCGATAATTGCATCAGCTGACAATGGAGGAGATGGGGACATTAATCCCTCCACCACAGCTGTGATTTGATCACAGGATTGGATCACAGTTTCATGACAGCTCACGGTGACAGCACAGCAGGAGTCAAGGGTCATTAGCATATTGCATCCAATGCACTTAATCGGAATGTCACATGATCTTGTGAATCCAGCCTAATACTTATTTAAGTACAATCAATTATATATAATTTTTATGGACAACATATTTAAAGGGTTTTTGTAGAGTTTAAAAAATGTAAAATTGTAAATAGGTCAATCCCAGTCAGCGCCAAGTTTGGAATGTTTCACACGTGGTAACATGGCTGAGTTACTGTCATCACGTGAGAAAATCCGGGCCTGGCGCGGGTCAGGACTGACTTTTCAAGCCTTGTTCTCCTAATTAGGCTGCATAGGTTGGAGTACCAATTCTGGGGATATCATGGGACCAGTACACCATGGATTAAGTTAGAGCTTAGTGGATTTTTTAAAAAATAATAAATTGGTGAGCGAGGGATAGTGTGGGGGAGTCTTTATTCAAATACATTTTTTTTTTCCTGTGTGTATTTTTTTTCACTGTGCCCTTACTGGGTTAGTAATGGGGATTTCTGATAGACACCTCTTCATTACTAACCCTTGGGCTTGATGCCAGCTGAAATTACACAGCTGACATCAACCCGCCAAAATATTACCCCAATTGCCACTGCACCAGGGCAATGGGAAGAGCCAAGGTAAAGTGCCAGTGTGACAGGGTCCTTCTCCATATCACACAATCAACAGAGCGAGAGATGGCTGTACAATCCAAAGAGCATTTATTCCAAACAAATCAACCGGTCCATAACATAATCCACAAAACCGAGACTAAAGTTAGTAAAGAAACACGAATATAGTCCAGCGATAAATAAATGTCCAGGTCACTCTTAGAAGCCACAGCTTCCCTCAGAGGTTCAGTCTTCTTCCTTCTCTCTTCAAGTTCTCCAACAGACTGACTAATACCCCAGGTAAGCAGAGAGTTTACAGATTTTTATTTACAGAAGGTGGATCCCAGGCCCCCTACCCCAGACATAGGGACAGGAACACTATAGGGGGTAATTACCTACAGACAATACAATGTACACACAAGCAATACAAATAATGGACAGTGAACTAAGCGTAAAAATACGAACCTATACAGCATGATACACAGTACACCATATCCCACCATCACAGCCAGAATTGGCACAACAAATGGATTAGTTACTATTTTTAGGCTGGGAAGGGCCAAATAACCATGGCCTTTCCCAGCCTGATAATACAAGCCTCCAGCTGTCTGCTTTACCTAGCTGTAAATAGGTAAAAAGCAATATTGCTTACAAATAAACAAAGGGTACTTAATGAACACTATTTTTGGATCAAAAAAGCATACAGCCATCCAACCGCGACAAGGTGTACCCAAATCAAGATGGTACCTAGCACTCTCTAATGTGAAAACCTTGGATGGGTGTCCATAGTCAGGACCCAGTCACTTTCTGCCCTTATTCAGATTGAGGTATGTTCTGAGTCTGACAAATGGTTAGGTTTTAACATTAGAGAGTGTGGCAGAGTATAAAAAAATAATGTTTCTATAATTTTAATGTATTTCTGAATTTTTTTTTTCAGCAAAAGCCCTTAAAGGTGTTATCTACTAATAGGACAACACCTTTACATTCCATATTTGCCCCCATTAAAATAAAAAAGCTGATACTCACCTCCAATGCAGGCACCATTCCAGCAATGTCGGCACTTGTTCTCCTGGGATGTTTTTACGTCACACGAGCCTCATGCGCAATCAATGATGCCTATGCTCTCCTTGCCTTAAGACATATAAGAAATCAACTGAAAGTGAGAGCTGCAGCTGCCAGTCACTTAGTCTTGATTACTTTTCTGAATACGGGGAAGAAACTTCGGCACTGATTAAGTGCAGGGTTTATGTGAGGTCACAATCTTACATGAGCCCCGGAGAGTGAGTGCAAACACTGGTGGGTAGTGATGCACCGACCCACAGATACTCAGGATTGACAAGTCCAACTGGGTTTAAAAAAACCCCTTTAGGCCTAGAATTGATCCCAGATATCTGGATTGATGCCGTTCCCCATATATGTCTATGGAGACCCGAATCAGGTGCTTAAAAAGGTGATAGAAGGGATAGGGGGATTGGATCAAGCGCTTCATACTTATTGGTCGTGTGGCTCTAACACTACCTCCAGGTCTGCTCACTCTTCTTCCGGAGCCGCTGATTAGCTTCATGCATATGCACTGCTTCCCTCGTATACCAGCAATCCCGGCATCTCTGATTGGTTACAGTCAGATGCACCCCCAGCCTATGTGACAGCATGTCTGACTGCAACCAATCAGAGACGCTGTCTGTATCTAGATTGGTGCAAAACTAAATAAATTAAAAAATTATTGTATGTGCCCCGTGCGCTATGTATCAAAATAAGATGAACTGCATGCAGCTTTTTTTTTAAATAATTTATTTAAACAAATAATTTAAAAAAAAAAAATGGCATGCAGTCCCCCCAACTTTGATACCCAGCTATTATAAAGCCAACAGCTGGGAGCTGGTATTCCCAGACTTTGGAGGCTCATGAATATTGGTCCCCCTGCCAAAAAATAGCAGCCCGCGGTCACCCAAGACTGTGGCATCCATTAGATGAGACAATCTGATCTTCCAAGGGCAGGTGTAATCATTTACGCTCAGTTAGTTGGGTCTAAAATTGTTTGGAATATATAAGGATTTTCATAATTCTAACTGTACACACCAGTACTATAGATATATATATATATATATATATATATATATATATATATATATATATATATATATATATATATATATATATATATAATTAAACAATCAAGATGTGTTTGAGGCAAAGAGTAGACCTACAGCTTTACTTTAAAGGATATATTATATTATATTATATTAGGATATCATATTATAAATTTCATCTGACTACAGAGGGTATTTGAAAAAATGGGAAACCAAATGTTTTCTAGAAAAGTGTAATTTTTGCCTTTCTGTTCTTGAGTGACACCAGTGGTTTTTAGCTTGATATAAGCCCTCTCGATTTACATTTAGGAAGACTTCTCTTGATCATGGAGTTTGACAGTTATTCGCCCACCTCAATGAGATAGTTGTTGACCTTGCTAGATGATGCAAATAACTTAACCAAGAAAAATATTCTGCTTTCATTTACTTTAGTTGCCTTTGTCTACTTCTTTTTACTTTTCTAGGCCTTTTTTGGTGTTGCTAAGCTCATCGATACAGTCCTTCTTTTTAAGAATGTATAAAATTGTTGATTTGGTTGCTCCCAAAGTTTCTGCTATGTCTGATAGTTTTGTCATTATTTATTTTGTTTTATTGATGGCAGTCTTCACTTGCATGGACAACTCTTTAATGCACATATCGAGAATTCTCGGGAACAACTACCAAAGGCAGACTCCACATTTGAAATGAACTCCAGACTCTTTATGTCCTGTATCTGTCATATAATAATGGTATTACCGGCACAATGGACCATAACATGGTTTATCTCTCACTTATTCAATTACTTTTGAGACTGTGAATTTGAATGATTGTAATTACTGTGCAGTTAATTTGCTCTCTTAAGGGTGCTTTACACGCTGCGACATCGCTAACGATATATCATCGGGGTCACGTCGTTAGTGACGAACATCCTGCGCCGTTTGCGACATCTCAGCGTGTGACACCAAGGAGCGACGATCAACGATCGCAAAAACGTGAAAAATCGTTGCTCATTGACATGTCGCTCCTTTCCAAAATATCGTTGCTGCTGCAGGTACGATGTTGTTCGTCGTTCCTGCAGCAGCACACATCGCTATGTGTGACACCGCAGAAATGACGAACATCTCCTTACCTGCGTCCACCGGCAATGATGAAGGAAGGAGGTGGGCGGCATGTTCCAGCTGCTCATCTCCACCCCATCTCTGCTATTGGACGGCTGCCGTATGACGTCGCTGTGACGCCGCACGAATCGCTCCCTTATAAAGGAGTTGGATCGCCGGCCATAGCGACGTTGCAGGGAAGGTAAGTCCGTGTCATGGGTGTTAGCGATGTTGTGCGTCACGGGCAGCGATTTGCCCGCGACGCACAACCGACGGGGGCGGGTACGCTCGCTAGCAATATCAGTACCGATATCGCAGTGTGTAAAGTACCCTTTAGTCCACACTTCCATCACATCTTGAAGACCCGTAACTGGTCAATTCTAAACATTTTGTCACTGATCACAATGTGTGGACCTAACTTGTAACTTTATTTCAGGCATTGTTCTTATAGAGTTGTTTAATGACTTTATACAAAAGGACCTTTGTTCTATTTTGGACAAATATGATTAATATGACATGCAATTTGCTTGTGTCAAAGTCATTTTTTTAATCATGCTAGATTTCCCCCAAAAGGAGGCCTATTAAAAATGTGTAATTTTTTTGTCAAGCATGTTTCATGACACTTGTGTGGAAATTTGTATAGTACTTTTAAAAAGCAACGTTACAGATGAAGAATTTCTTGAAATAAAGATATATGATGCATGTCTCTTCTCTTTTGTGATACATCCTTCAATCAAAAGTAAATATTATATTGATATATGGGCACTTGGAGACACATGATTAACATGCTTTACCGAGTATCACTTGTACAGAGAAAAAAAATTCTTCATTCACACAAATCCCCACAGAGATGGAACAAGTAAATGATCTGAGAAATATTGAATAACTCAGGATGAACTACTTATTCTTGTGTGGAACAGAAATAACATTTTGTAAACAGTCTTCATGATATAGTATTCCATGTTCTGTCACTTTGTGAATATTTTCATGCTATTTTAAATAGTTTTGTGGGAACACGAGCTTTAACTATATTAGAATACAGACACATAATAGAACCCATCTGCAGCGGCTTTCCAAATCCTCATCACTTCTCATTGCGTAGCTCAATCTTATTTCATTCTGAAAATCAAACAGTATTAAGTGACACGATTACAACGCTTTTACTACATAATAATTTTCCTAAGGAGGCACATGTTGAGCTTTGAAAGAAAGGATTGTTCACTTTGGCACTAAATACATTTTATTAGTCCAACGTTTTTAGGACAAACAGTAAAGCAAAGTAGCAAACAGTCCAGATGAATGTTGCAAGTTTTGTGTTTACTATTCTTAATTGGACAAATGTATCTCTGTAATTACAGATCTAATATATAAAGCTGAATGTGTGTGTTTGTATGTGTGTATGTCCGGGATTGGCATCTGCACCGTCACAGCTATAGCCACAAAATTTTGCACACTCACACATCTGGACCCCGAGAGCGTCATAGGCTATGTTTTGAGGGGAAATTTTAACCACGTGTTTTACAGTTATTTGCCAAAAAAGCTGCCTCCATTAAAGCGAATGGAGCTGGGAGCCACAGTGCAGCCAGAACTTCAGAAGAATGCGCAGCCACGCCCTTATATGGAATGTTGGCGTGTCACAATGCAGCCAGGGAAAGAGACAGACACAGACAGGGTAAGAAACAGACATAGACAGGGTAAGAGACTGACACAAAGAAACAGACACAGACAAAGAGACAGACTGACCGGGAAAGAGACAGACAGGGAAAGAGAGGGAAAGAGAGAGACAGGTTAAGAGACAGACATAGACAGGTAAAGAGACAGATACAGACAAAGAGACAGAGACAGCCAAAGGGAAACAGACAGACAGGGAAAGAGAGGGGAAGAGACAGACAGGGTAAGAGACAGACAAAGACAGGTAAAGAGACAGACAAAGAGACAGACACAGGGAAAGAGACGCAGGGAAAGAGGGAATGAGACAGGGAAAGAGAGGGAAAGAGACGGACAGGGAAAGAGACAGACAGGGAAAATGACAGAGATAGATAGACAGACAGGGAAAGAGATTGCGACAGACGGAGAAAGAGACAGAGACAGTCAGTGACAGACAGGGAAAGAGACAGACAAAGAGATAGAGAGAGAGACAGAGAGATATATACAGAGGGGGAGACAGACATTATAATTACATTTATATCTATTTGTTTTGTGGTTTTTGTGTGCAGAATACATTTTTGTTAATACATTCTATTTTATTAACAGCAGGGAAAGAGGGAAAGAGACAGACAGGGTAAGAGACAGACAAAGACAGGTAAAGAGACAGACACAAGGAAAGAGACAGAGGGAAAGAGGGAAAGATACAGACAGGGAAAGAAACAGACATGGAAAGTGATAGATAGACAGACAGGGAAAGAGATTGAGACAGACGGAGAAAGAGACAGAGACAGTCAGAGACAGACAGGGAAAGAAACAGACAGACAAAGAGATAGAGAGACAGAGAGATATATACAGAGGGGGAGACAGACAGGGAATGGGAGAGAAACCGAGAGACAGTTACTATCCCGGGCGTTAATACATTCTATTTATACATTCTATCCCGGAAATGTTAATACATTCTATTTTGTTAACAACAGTTATTAACCCGGGCAAAGCCGGGTAGTACAGCTAGTTACAAATAAACCCTTTGTAGTCTTATCCAGAAGGTTGATACCTGGTAATATCAGATGTGAACATGTTGCCTAGAAATGCCCACTGAAAGCAAAAAAAGGGCACAATATATTGAACATTTAAAGAGGAGAAACCACCAGAATTTTCCTAAATAAACTAAAACCAGTGCTGTACTGGTGATATCATGCTGATTTTATACATACTTTTAGTTGTGAGATTGGATGTTTATTTTCTGAAATACAGGCAAGTAAAGTTTGTGAAATGCACTGTTTTTGATTGATAGCAGCTACAGAATATCTAATAGGTGGGTCGGGTTTTGCTAGTTATTCCTGCTCCTGTCTGCCTGCCTGTCCTTCTTCCTCCTGTCTCTGTTATTATAGGAAGAGGAAGATCAGGGGGAGCAAGGACAGGCAGATGGACAGGGGTGCAAATAACTAGCAAAACTCGACCCACCAGCTAGATATTTTGTAGCTGCTATCAATCAAATAGCAGTGCATGTCACAAATTTTACTTGCCTTTATTTCAGAAACTATACATCTGATCTCACAACTAAAGCAATGTTTAGAATCAGCAAGATAGCACCAGTATAGCACTGGCTTTAGCTCATATAAGAAAATCCTGGTGGTTGGTCCTCTTTAAATGTACATCTATAAGGGCTTGCTCATACAAGTGCAATCCAACAAAACATCAGATCGCACTCAGACCAATTTTATACTATGGGGACACGCACTTGTCCAATTGATAGCACCAATATAGCACTGGCTATAGCTCATATAGGAAAATCCTGATGGTTGGTCCTCCTCTTTAAATGTATAACTATGTGCCCACGCTATGGAAAATTTGCAGAATTTGCAGCGATTTTTTCACGGAAATCCACGGATTTTTCAAAAATTTGCAGTACAGCGAGTTCCCAGCCATTTCTATGGCATTTTGGAACTGCTGTGCCCATGCTGCGTTTTTTTCTGCAGCGGAAATAATGCTGATTTCCCTGCGGAAAAATCTGCAGCATGTGAATTATTCTTGCGGATTTTTCTGCATGGTCCCATACTTACCTGCCTTGATAGAAGACACCGGAGTCACTTCCTCCGGTGCAGAGGAGCGCGGTGGAGTCAAGAGCAGGGAGCAGGTGAGTGGAGCCTACACGAGCTCCGGTCATGTGACAGCCGGAGCTAGTTCAGGCCTGCCACCTTCTCCGGCAATGTGCAGACACACACAGCTGGAAAGTGAAGTGTTGCGTGATGGAGGTAAGTATGAACTCCCCGATCACTGCAGCACTTGTTCTGCATTGAAAATGCAGTGCTGAAGCCATGGTACTGTATCCTCAATGCAGAATGACCGCAGCATATCCGCAGGACATTCCGCAATAAAACTGCAGCATGTAAACTGACAAGGTTGTGCTGTGGTTTTCTGGGAGCTCCTGCGGATTCTCCTACGGATATATCGGCAGGACACTTTTCCGTGGGCACATAGCCTAAGGGCTCGCTCACACCATCGTAATATCTGTCCCAGTATGATCCAACAAAACATCAGATCACACTCAGAACAATGGGGACACACACATGTCCGATTTATTTCTCGGATCGAGATATTACGAGAAAAAAAATTGTAGCATGCCCGAATTTGATCCAACTGTTGAATTGCATTCGGATATTTGAATGAATGAATGAATCCGTGGAAAACATCGGACTGCACTCGGATGACAAATCAGTGTAGTGCAATTTTCACAAACAGAATGGAGGAGATGGAGAAATTTTTTTCCATCTTATCCTCCTCTTAGAGAATCTGTTCACACTATCCTCACGCTCTGATCAAACTCTAATCAGATTTGTATAATCGTCTTTATTTACTCAGATGAGAGAATATACGGTCGTCTGACCCTATCCTAAGAATAATAAACTAGGTGGTATTATCATCCCCTCACCCTTTGTAAACTAAAAATAAAATACTTTCGAATAGTATTTTGAAGGCAAGTAAAGGTAATATCATCCCAGGTTTATCAGTGAATAGCTACTATGTAACTCAAATGTATCGTAGAAGATTAGAAAAAAAATGTGGATATTCTGAAACATGTCAGAAGGCATTTCAGCCGTGAATGTGCTGCTTAGTGTTAAATACTTGCCTGTGTAATTAAATTTTAAATACATGGCAAGTGTGACATTCTAAAATAGGAAATGATTAGTTATGCAGCATATATCTGACCGTGTTTAAAGGATGCTTGCTGCATTGATGTTTAATGGCTGAAAACCATTTTATTACGCAGGATTAGTAATGTTAGACGTCCTTTCCTTGGCTAGTCTACAGGTTGTGTCTGGCAGAAAAAGAGAAACATGAAACACAGACATATGGTCGAAGTTGTATATTTTAATCAGCGTTTTATACAGAATTTTATAAGTTAAATTACCAATTCCACTTTTATTGACACTTATTATATATGTATGTAGTGCTGCTCATGAACATAAAGTGCATAGATTCAATTAGGAGCACCACGGCTTCCAGAATTAGGGCGAACGTCCTGAAAACTGCACAAGAGCCAATGTTATCTCTGCGTCTTACAAAAAGTACATTATTTTGAGTTAAAATACATGGTTATTTTATTTTTAAAAAGCCCCTTCATTGAGGGTTGTAGGAAACTCCTTGCTTTTTGTAATTAGTTACAAGTGTACTCTTCTCACAACCCCGCACTGCCTTCATGTTGGACAGATATGTGGGGCCCAATAAGCATTAATAAAGTCTGTGTTAGCCGTCCATAAAAAAATAATACTAATAAAATATAGAAAACACAACAATAAGATAATTTTCTATGTAATAATTCTATTTACGGAATAACAAATCTTATTACTATACTAATGCTGAACAAAGTACATTATACCAAGGCAGATATTATCAATATTTTTATATACAAGAGACAAATACCACCCCACCGTGACCATAAATTACCACCAAAAAGTGACTGAATAATATCACCATGTTGATTATTTATTTATATCATTGAACTAACAAAAATACTACACCAATAGAATGACTGTGTAGTGGATGGTATAGGGGTTATCCATTTTAAATCCATAAGTCTGCAGCGCAAATGCATTGAGCAAGGCCACCGTCCTCTAGTGAGATACTGGCCAGGAAATGCATATCGTAACTCAGGGTCATATGACTACCATTCCCGGCTCTGAAATCAGCAAATCCTCACAGGTCACAGTGCATGCAATACGAGGATTTATAATTTTACAGTTACATCGAGTTGCTGCACACTAATGGATTTATACCGTACAAACCCTTTATTGGTGGAATTTCCAATTGCAGTAATTAATTTTTTGTTTTCTTCATCCAGTGCAGATTGCTCTGACGTCTTCCAACCATGACTTGTCTCTGCAAAATGTAATACACAGTTATCAGTGGCTGAGTGCTTCTGTGGGGGTGGCGCAGGGCAGTAGACACACATGAGAGCCTCAGGTCTTTGGTAGTCCATCCCCTGGCCACCTTCACAGAGCAAGGGGGAGGGGATTGGTCTTGAAGATCCTGGCTGAGTGTGTTGTCTTTATGTGTGCAGGCCATACCTATATTTAGGCCCTTGTGCTGACAAGGATTCTTTTGCTGGGGAGACGCAGACACATATACTGATTTATTTCTCAACAATCTTTTACTGAACATTATGCACAGTACTTCCAAAATATTGTCACAATAATTGAACAAGCCTTTTACAGTACTTTCGACTTCAAGGCACAGGTTCACTTTGGACTTCTCCATCATTCTTGGTACTATTGCTGTTGTGTGTCATCCTCCTTACTGCCTGGCACCAAAGTTTCATACAATGAAGTCATAGAGTCCCGTATGGCCATCGTCTCGTCCCAGAAACAGTAACCCATTCTGTATAACAGTTTTGACTGTTTAGCATTAGCACCCCTGAGACACTCAGGGCACTACAAGGAACTGCATTCTCTTGGGGATGCAGTACCTACCCACTGGGACCTGGAGCACCAGTGCTGATAAAAGCAAATCACAACTAAAATCCTAGTTCTTCACTCCACACCGGGCATAGAGGGTTAACCATGTAAGGGGATGGTCGCCATGGAAAGGACCGAGTCCCTGGGGTTAGCCAGCCTTGTGGGAGGGGTTAGCAGTCAGTAGAGAGTCTAGAGACTGTGACACACATGAGAGATATGCGGACATATCTGAGCTGGGTCCATACACCGGGTGCACTGGAGAGAGGTTGCCAGGTCGGATACCGGAGATACCGCTGGGACCGGAGCACGCATGGGGTTCAGGGCCCTAGATCAGGCGCCACTTCTACACGGCTTGATAAATACCTGCGCGGTGAGGACACCTTCACGGACTTCACCGAACCAAATAATCCGGGGGCATCAGCAGTAAACTAGGATTGGGGTTCGGACACTTACCTCCCCACAGGGTCCGCACTGCCCGCCGTACGGAGGAGACTGTGCCCCAAAAGGGACAGTCGGGCCCCAAACGCTCCACGCTACAGAGACCAAACCAACAGAGAGTGGCGGGAACAGAGCAACCTGGGTCACTACATTGGCACTGTTACACCAAGGGACCTGAACCAGAAACTCCTAGGTCCAAGTGAGTAGAGACTATTAAACACAACCTGGTGTGGTTTCCATTATTATCCCTCATCATCTCCCAGGCACGGCCCTACCTGTGGAGGGCCTAAGAACATTGCTGCAATCACCACAAGCTCTGGGAGTATCCACATTTAGCAGCAGCGGTTCTCTATCCTTAACCACAACCCACAGGTGGCCTCACATGACATTAACTCTATTCACCCCTGTAAATATCCCCCTTACAAAAAGGGGTCCAGGGCACAGGACCGGGCAACGGCCACCAGAGTGACATTCCCATTTGTTACCACCTGCGACCGAGTCCCCCCTTCCCTGGGCGCTACAACTGCCATTAGACAAAGCTTGCCTACTGTACTATCTGTGTCGACCTGTTCGACCAGGTCTATGCCAAGCCTCCACTTAAGGACTTGTACCACTGGAGTCAGTCCATTGACTGGGAAAGCTCTCTAGAGTTCGGGCCTGGTACTCACGACTTGGGAATGAAGATGACCCTTTACCTATCCCCGAATGGAGTCCTTCCCATGTGCTCTTGTGACGCCCTGGACTAGTCAGGTCGTCCCAGGTAGTCACACACACACATACCACCCCCTCCCTGAGTAGGTGACAGCAGCCAACAGAGCACGTCCCAACTGCCCATGAGGACCCGCCTGTAGACGCGGCTCGCGGACGGCCGTATACCCGGCCCACACCAACCCCGTTACCCTGGAAGGTGCCCATCCCGGATGTGACCCCGCCAGTCCCGGTGAAGGCGACGCCCAGAGAGACCCCGGCCCGGCAGTCCGCCCGGCCGAGGGGGAGAACGTTACCTGGAAGAAGGCCCCGAAGGTGAGGCAGGCCGCTCCTGGGTCTAGGGCCTCGGCAGAGGTTCCGAGGGGAGGCCGCTGCAAGGCAGCAGAGCCGGCCGCGACGCAGCAGGGTTCCCCCCAGAGGGTGACGGTCGTAGCCACCACCGGGGAACTCCAGCTGGGCCAGACCCCTACCCGTAGAGACCCCGGGCACGGAGACGCCCCATTTTGGGAGCGGCAGCCAAACCAGATGGGCTGGGAGATCGAGGCCTGTGAGAGGAGGAAAGCAGAGATCCTCGCCCGCACAATCCGCGAAAAGGACAATTTGAGGAGTGCCACCTACCGGGTACGAGGCCAAAAGTACCAGGGCCAGGTCCGGAGGTTTGACCGTGACCGTGGATGGGGGTTCATCTATGAGCCCGACCTGGAGGCCGAAGTGTTCTTCTCCCGCAGAGATGTGAACCCGCACCTACCCTATGGTCACCCGGATTGTGACCTGCTACCCGGGGACTTGGTCCAGTATACCCGGTATTGTGGGGAGAGGGGCTGGTTTGCCCTGGATGTCCGCCTGAGAGAGGGCCGCAGTGCCCCGGAGTGGCCCCAGTCCCCTCCCCCGCCGTACAGCCTTGGAGTGACCATTGAGGCTGAGTATGAGGAGGATGAAGACCAAGAGTAAAGGCAGTGGAACCCGGCTGCCAAAGTGACACAGTCCCCATTGGGACCATACTGCCCGTCGCCGTTGGGACTTTGTTTTGCCCCCGTTTCCTTAAAGACATGGCTGAGAACTAGCAGGCCACCCAAAAACTTTTGGACTTGTAAATAAATCCCCCTTGACCGGCCTTCTGGTTCCACAACCTCTGGAGAGATAGACTGGAGGATGGGCCTGCGGGAAATAGATGGCCAAGGCCCGCCACCACTACAACCGGTGAGCATCCTCCGAGTCGGGGGTCCCCTGAACGTGGGGCCTCTGAATAGACAGGCAAATGTGAATCCTGCACCCGTCCCATTGGAAAACACCTGGGCCCGTTCCTGGACTGGGGAAAAGGGGTGCTGCCCACTTCTTAGGGGCAGCATCAAGGTACAGGTTGTTTGGGTGGGTGACTGAAGGACCCGGACCCATTTCCCGTAATAATAAAAATGTTTTATGTTCGTAACGTTCAAGCATTTGCCTCCCGTAAGGGAAGATCTAAAACGTTTTAAAAATTTTTAAAGTTTGTACAACCGTTAGTATACTTGTACTGTGTTCCCGTTTGTCTATCTTTCAGAAAGCAAAAATAAACCGGTGATGGACGGGCAGCCCGCAGACGGTCTGCATTAAACCAAGGGGGAATGTGACGCCCTAGACTAGTCAGGTCGTCCCAGGTAGTCAAACACACACACCACCCCCTCCCCAAGTAGGTGACAGTGTGGCGCCCTGGGCAAGCCAGGACGTCACGAGCACTACACCAACACACCCCACACTCCCGGTCAGGCACACCGAAGTCAGACAAAAACCCTTGTTGTCTTCCTCCAGGGGCTGATGTCCACACCAGGGGGTGGGCCAGGCGGTTGGTCCCGCCCACCGAGGAGTTCACAGTCCTGGTGTCGGGAGAAGCAGACAGATAGAGTTGGGAAGTGAAAGTGAGAGGAAGGAAAGTGGTAAACGAGCAGACAGAAAGTGGTCCGGGTGTGTGGCCCGGACGGATCAGCAAGGTTGGCAGACGGTGGTGACCGTCTGCAGGAGAGGCCTATTTGAGCCAGCCGTAAGGACCGTGGATGGGCGGTGGCCCAGCGGTACTGGACCGGTACGCAAAAAGAAGCCAGCACCATCCGGCAGGGGCTTACGGACCCCGACAAGGCTAGGAGTCACCGTAAATTTGTCTAATCCGTTAGCGAAGGGAACCTCCTAGGTTTCCCAGCTGCCAAGTCCCGACAGAAGGCAACAGTCCAACCGAGAGAGGGAAACACAGTCACCGCCAAGGCTAAAGTTCCCAGGGCCAGAGCCTGCGGGCAAAAAGGGCTCCTTCAGCAACCTTCAAGCTGGGGAGGGGGTAACTGGTGGGAACCCATTGGAACCGTTACACTACACAGGTGCAGGGAAAGGCAGTCACCATCAACCTGCCGGGAGGAAAAACATCGCAGCCGTCTGTGGGACCCGTCCATCCAGCCGTTTGTTTTACCGGAGACTCTGTGTTCATCATTGGCTGAGTGAGTACCACCGTGCCGTGCGGCACAGCGCTGCTCCCGCGACCCTGCACCTCGCCAGGCCCCGTAACCCGCCTGCCATCCATCCCTACCCCATCACCAGGCCCCGGGACAACCAACCCCCCTACCCACGGAGGGGAGAACTAACATCCAGGCTGCTCCCTGTCATCGCTCCCGGGATCCCCGTCCAGAGCAGCGATGGTGTCACCAATCTCACCACAACCGTGGGTGGCGTTACGGACAATCTCAAATCCCCACAATCAATCCCCACCCTTTTCACTCACGGGCGAGGAACGCCGCTCGAGTCCCCGGGATCCGGCCCACCGCTTGAGCCACCACCGAGCAGCAGCCGCAGCAGCGGCCAGACCCGGGCAGTGGGAGAGCGCAGCGTCCCCTCCTCCGCCCGCGACAACAGCAGCCAACCAAGAAACCCTTGTCACCACCCTCCAGGTTTGATGTCCACACCAGGGGGCGGAGCCAGGCAGTTGGATCCGCCCAACAAGGAGTTTACAGGCCTGGAGGCGGGAAAGACACAAGTTCAGACAGAAGTTCTAGAGCAGAGTGAGGAGTAACCTTGACAGTGAAGGAGGGAGGACGAGTTCAAGGGCAGACCTGTGACCAGGCCTGCCAACAGACTACTCCGGTGGCTGGGTTGGAGCCCAGTCACATTTGGCAAGGAGGCAGATGGTGGTGGCCACCTGCAGGAGCTGGGATTACAGCCGGTGGAACCGTAGGGACCGGGGTCGGGCGGTGGCCCGCCGGTACCGAACCGGGGAACCGATTGGAAACCGGAGCACCAGGAGGGGTACTCAGACCCAGTACAAAGCCCTGAACAGACAGGGCCGAGTCAAATCAACTAATTGAGGACTGGACTTAAGAACCTATCCCACAAAAGACCTGTTAGAAGACAACAGCCCAATCATACAGGGTAAAGCCACCACCAAGGCATAGAGACCCAAAGGGCCAGCATCTGCGGGAAAACGGGCTCCTACGGCATATACCAGTCGGCGAGCGGACTACCGTTGCTTAGGCATAGGAGTCAAACATTCTTACAAAGAGGTGCAGGAGAAAGGCGGAAACCACCAACCTATTCTGGCAGAAGCTGCAGCCGGCTGCGGGCCCCGTTCATCACCCCGTTTGGTTTACCAGAGACTCCAGTGTATTGTGTCATAGTGAGTACACCAGTGCCTTTGGGCCGCACACCGCGCCGCACAGCATCAGCACCCAGCACGCACCCGCTCCCTCTCCCTTGGGCCCCCAGGACCATTGTTCCCCTACCCACGGATGGGTCAACACTAAGCTGCGCAACACCATCCCCGGGAGGCCTAGTTAACGGCAGCGGTGGTGTCCATCTATTCACCACAACCCGTGGGTGGCGTCATGAACTTACATCCCAAACCAAACCACCATGGCCCTGGCTATGGAACTTCCCGTCAAGTCCCTGCGTGTAGCGCCAACTCCCTTGCAGAGCGACGTGACCCCTGGGTCCGTGAGAGGCTCGAGCCACCACCCACTGTACGAACACGGATCCAAGCGGCTTAGCGGTCGCAGCCGAGCCCGCGGGGCGGTACACTCTATTTCCGGTTTTACCATGAGGGTCAGGTTACGGCTGCAACAGACACCCACATTCTTCGGTCTAAGGAATCCAGCAGGCTTGCACACTTCTTCTATTGCCTATACTACCCACAAGTACAGCTTTCAAACTACTCCTACTCTACAGACTAAACTCAGATGGAGTAATAAAGGCCATGTCACACTAAGCAACATCGCCTAGCAACATCGCTGCTAAGGAACAACGTTTGTGACGTAGCAGCGATGTTGATAGCGAGGTTGCTGTGTGTGACATCCAGCAACAACCTGGCCCCTGCTGTGAGGTCGTTGGTTGTTGCTGAATGTCCTGGACCATTTTTTAGTTGTTGCTCTCCCGCTGTGAAGCACACATCGCTGTGTGTGACAGCGACAGAGCAACAACTAAATCTGCAGGCAGCAGGAGCCGGCTTCTGCGGACGCTGGTAACCACGGTAAACATCGGGTAACCAAGAAGCCCTTACCTTGGTTACCCGATATTTACCTTCGTTACCAGCGTCCGCCGCTCTCACGCTGTCAGTGCCGGCTCCCTGCTCTCTGCACACGTAGCTACAGTACACATCGGGTAATTAAACCAATGTGTACTGTGGCTAGGAGTGCAGGGAACAGGGAGCCAGCACTGGCAGTGTGAGAGCGGCGGACGCTAGTAATGAAGGTAAATATCGGGTAACCAAGGTAAGGGCTTCTTGGTTACCCGATGTTTACCGTGGTTACCAGCGTCCGCAGAAGCCGGCTCCTGCTGCCTGCACACGTAGCAGAGTACACATCAGGAAATTAACCCGATGTGTACTGTGGCTAGGTGTGCAGGGAGCCAGCGCTAAGCGGTGCGCGCTGGCAACCAAGGTAAATATCGGGTTGGTTACCCTATATTTACCTTAGTTACCAAGCGCAGCATCGCTTCCACGCGGCGCTGCTGGCTGGGGGCTGGTCACTGGTTGCTGGTGAGATCTGCCTGTGTGACAGCTCACCAGCAACCCGTCTAGCGACGCTCCAGCGATCCCTGCCAGGTCAGGTTGCTGGTGGGATCGCTGGAGCGTCACTTGGGTGGGCTTTGCACGTTGCAACATCGCAAGCCGATGCTGCGATGTCACACGCGATAGTCCCAGCCCCCGTCGCAGGTACGATATCGTGTGATAGCTGGCGTAGCGAAAATTATCGCTATGCCAGCTTCACATGCACTCAACTGCCCTGCGACCGTCGCTCTGGCCGGCGACCCGCCTCCTTCCTAAGGGGGCGGGTCGTGCGGCGTCATAGCGACGTCACACGGCAGGCGGCCAATGGCGGCGGAGGGGCGGAGATGAGCAGGATGTAAACATCCCGCCCACCTCCTTCCTTCCGCATATCCTACGGAAGCCGCGGTGACGCCGGTAGGAGATGTTCCTCGCTCCTGCGACTTCACACAGAGCGATGTGTGCTGCCGCAGGAGCGAGGAACAACATCGGACCGTCGCGTCAGCGTAATTATGGATTACGCCGACGCTGCACCGATGATACGATTACGACGATTTTGCGCTCGTTAATAGTATCATCTAGGCTTTACACACTACGATGTCGCATGCGATGCCGGATGTGCGTCACTTTCAATTTCACCCCACCGACATCGCACCTGCGATGTCGTAGTGTGCAAAGCCTACCTTGGTGTGACATCTCACCAGCGACCTCCTAGCAACTTACCAGCGATCCCTATCAGATTGTATCGTTTTTGGGATCGCTGGTAAGTTGTTTAGTGTGACTGGGCCTTAAGACTGTAACATGTAACAACCCTCTTTGTGGCGATGTAATATCAATATTTCCCTATGCGGTTTCCAAACATTAATATTGTCCCTCTATGTAGCCCCATACATTATTAATTCCCCCCAGTGGCCCCATACATTAATAATGTGCTCCAATGTTGCTCTTCTATATATATAATGTCTTCAATGTGGCTTTTTTACCTTAATAATGTCCTCCAATATGGCTCCATACATTAATAATGTTTCCTATGATCCACATACATTCAAAAATTACCTCTATGTGGCCTCTATTCATTAATAATGTCCCCCTATGTGACACCCATAGATTACAAATGTCACCCATGTGGGCCTAATATTGTAATATTGTCACATTATATTGCCACCTTATGTGTGCCAACTTGCACCTTATGGAGACAATTATAAGGGCACATTGTTCTTCTACTATGATCCCCTATGAGGCCCTCATACATTAATAATATCCACCTATGTGGCTCACATATAATAATATTGCCTTCTTCGTGGCCCCCATAAACTAATATTGCCCCCTATGTGGCCCTACCTAGAAGTAATGCCCCATTTGAACGCGATGGTCTCCACCCACAGTGCCCCTCACACAGCTGTTAAAAAATAGATGATAGGCCTGTGGCTGTAGAGTATTTCCTACATAAGGAACCAGTTGCTCTCTACTCCATAATCATTTTCAGATAGAGGTACATCAGAGGTCTTACCTCCTGTTGAAAATATTGTTGGAGCAATGGCCCTAGCAGTCACAGTTGTGCCCATGTAACCCCTATAATTACACCTTTACCCACTGGGGGTTTTACACACATCACCCACACTAACAGCTCTTTTAGTTCCTGTACATATATACACTGTATACTGACTGATCTACAATCTACAATACTACACCTCATCTATCGTTGGAGTATGTGTATTCTGCAATGCACAACTATGGCCACTATACAATAAACAGCAATGTTGTGTCCTGTCTCCATATGCTTTCTTGTTCCGGCTGCCACTCGACCTGAGGATAGGTAAATGAGTGGGTAATGGGTGTTGGACAGCAAATCATCTGATTTTAATGAGAGGTATGGATGGAAGATAAATATCTAATTACAGGAAAACTTCTTAAAGGGGGTATCTCAACATCATAAAAGGTTAGAATTGCAAAATGCTTGTAAAAAAAAGCAACTTGCAATTTATCTGTTACTAGTTGTAGTACCCGGGCGTTGCCCGGGAAAGCAACTCTCTCTCTGTCTCTCTCTCAGTCTCTGTCTGTCTCTGTCTGTCTTTGTGTGTCTGTGTCTGTCTGTTTCTGTGTGTCTGTCTCTGTGTGTCTCTCTCTGTCTGTCTGTGTCTGTGTCTGTCTCTGTGTGTCTGTCTGTGAGTCTGTCTGTGTCTGTCTCTGTCTGTCTCTCTCTCTGTCTCTGTGTGTCTGTACCTCTGCTGTTTCTTTCCCTGTCTTTCTCTGTGTGTCTGTCTCTCTGTCTGTCCCAGTCCCTGTCTGTCTCTATCTGTCTGTGTGTCTGTCTCTATCCATGTGTGTCTCTGTCTCTATCCATGTCTGTCTTTCTTTCTGTGTCTATCTCTCTGTCTGTCTGTCTGTGTCTATCTCTTTGTCTGTCTCTCTGTCTGTCTCTATCTCTGTTTCTGTCTGTCTGTCTCTCTCTATCTCTGTGTCTGTCTTATCTGTCTGTCTCTCTCTCTGTCTCTGTGTCTGTCAGTCTATTTCATTGTCTGTCTCTTTCCCTGTCTCTCTTTCCCCGTCTTTGTCCTTATCTTCTGTCTCATTCCCCGTCTCTTTCGTTCCCCATCTGTCTTGTTCCCCATCTGTCTCGTTCCCCATCTGTCTCGTTCCCCATCTGTCTCTTTCCCCGTCTGTCCCTTTCCCCATCTGTCTCTGTCTCTTTCCCTGTCTCTTTCCTTGTCTCTGTCTCTTTCACTGTCTCTGTCTCTTTCCCTGTCTCTTTCCCTGACTGTCTCTTTCTCTGTCTGCCTCTTTCCCTGTCTGTCTCTTTCCATGTCTGTCTGTGCCTGTCTCTTTCCCTGTCTGTCTGTCTCTTTGACTGTCTGTCTCTCTCTGTCTCTTTCCCTGTCTTTCTCTGTGTGTCCCTATGTCTGTCTGTCTCTCTCTCTTTCCCTGTCTGTCTGTCTCTGTCTGTCTCTTTCCCTGTCTGTTTCTGTCTGTGCCTATATCTGTCTGTCTCTTTCCCTGTCTCCCTCTCTCTCTGTTTGTTTGTCTCTGTCTCTTTCTGTGTCTCTCTAGCCGTCTCCCAACCGACATCTTATTACCTCACACATAAGCTTCTTATACTAATAATTTATTTTGTTCCTATAGCAACCACTCACAGCTCTTATTAATAACCTGTAGCTCACAGCTAGCTCCATTGACTTTAATGGATGCATGTTTTTTGGAGAGTAACTGTAAAGCACGGGGTTAAATTTTCCAGTCAAAACATAGTCTATGAGGTTCCCTGAGTCACATGAGGCGTCTGTGCAAAATTTCGTGATTGTAAATGCAACAGTGCGGATTCCTTTAGCGGACATACAAACACACATATACTCAGCTTTATATATTAGACTAGCTGTAGTACCCGGGCGTTGCCCGGGATAGCAACTATCTCTCTTCAAGTTTCTGTCTGTCTCTGTCTGTCCTTGTGTGTCTATCTCTGTCTGTATCAGTTTCTCTGTCTGTCTCTGTATCAGTCTCTCTGTCTGTCTCTCTCTATCTCTGTGTCTCTATATCTGTGTCTCTCTTTCTCTGTGTCTGTCTGTCTCTCTCTGTCTGTCTCGTTCCCCGTCTGTCTAATTCCAGGGCTGTCTCCTTCCAGGGCTGTCTCTTTCCCCGTCTGTCTGTTTCCTCGTCTGTCTCTTTCCCCGTCTGTCTCTTTCCCCGACTGTCTCTTTTACTGTCTGTCTCTTTCCCTGTCTGTCTCTTTGCCTGTCTGTCTCTTTACCGTCTGTCTCTTTGCCCATCTGTCTCTTTGCCCGTCTGTCTCCTTCCAGGGCTGTCTCTTTCCCCGTCTGTCTGTTTCCCCGTCTGTCTCTTTCCCCGTCTGTCTCTTTCCCCGACTGTCTCTTTTACTGTCTGTCTCTTTCCCTGTCTGTCTCTTTGCCTGTCTGTCTCTTTACCGTCTGTCTCTTTGCCCTTCTGTCTCTTTGCCCATCTGTCTCTTTCCCCGTCTGTCTCTTTTCCTGTCTGTCTCTTTCCTCATCTGTCTCTTTCCCCATCTGTCTCTTTTCAGGTCTATCTCTTTTCCCATCTGTCTCTTTGCCCGTCTGTCTCTTTACCCATCTGTCTCTTTGCCCGTCTGTCTCTTTGCCCATCTGTCTCTTTCCAGGGCTGTCTCTTTCCCTGTCTGTCTCTTTCCCAGTTTGTCTCTTTCAGTCTGTCTCTTTGCCCGGCTGTCTCTTTGCCCAGCTGTCTCTTTGCCCTGCTGTCTCTTTCCAGGGCTGTCTCTTTCACCGTCTGTCTCTTTCTAGGGCTGCCTCTGTCCCCTCGGTCTCTTTTCAGGTCTGTCTCTTTGCCCGTCTGTCTCTTCCAGGTCTGTCTCTTTCCAGGTCTGTCTCTTTGCCCGTCTGTCTCTTCCAGGTCTGTCTCTTTGCCTGTCTATCTCTTTGCCCGGCTGTCTCTTTGCCTGTCTGTCTCTTCCAGGTCTGTGTCTTTCCAGGGCTGTCTCTTTGCCCGTCTGTCTCTTTGGCTGGCTGTCTCTTTGCCTGGCTGTCTCTTTGCCCGTCTGTATCTTCCAGGTCTGTCTCTTTCCAGGGCTGTCTCTTTGCCCGTCTGTTTCTTTGCCCGGCTGTGCCCTTGCCCGGCTGTCTCCTTGCCCGTCTGTCTCTTTCCCCGTCTGTCTCTTTCCCCGTCTGTCTCTTTCCCCTTCTGTCTCTTTTCCCGTCTGTCTCTTTCCCCATCTGTCTCTTTCCCCCTCTGTCTTTCCCAGGCTGTCTCTTTCCCAGGCTGTCTCTTTGCCAGGCTGTCTCTTTGCCAGGCTGTCTCTTTCCAGGGCTGTCTCTTTCCCCTTCTGTCTCTTTCCTCTTCTGTCTTTCCCAGGCTGTCTCTTTCCCATGCTGTTTCTTTGCCAGGCTGTCTTTTTGCCCGACTGTCTCTTTACCTGGCTGTCTCTTTTCAGGGCTGTCTCTTTGCCCGTCTGTCTCTTTGCTCGTCTGTCTTTTTGCCCGTCTGTCTCTTTGCCTGTCTGTTTCTGTCTCTTTCCCTGTTTGTCTGTGTCTCTGTCTGTCTTTTTCTGTCTCTCTATCCGTTCCTATAGCAACCACTGTCAGTTGCTATTAATAGCCCGTATCTCTTAGCTCCATTCAGATTAATGGAGGCAGGATTTTGGAGAGTAACTGTAAAGCGTGGGGTTACATTTTCCCATTCAAACATAGTCTATGACGTTCCCTGCGTCACATGAGGCGTCTGTGCAAAATTTCATGATTGTAAATGCGACGGTGCTGATTCCTTTAGTGGACATACACACACACACACACACACACACACATACACACACCCACATACACACACACATACACACACACATACACACACACACACACACACATACACACACACACACACAGACACACACATACACTTAGCTTTATATATTAGATTAAAACTCCTCTCTGTTCTCAAGAATGGAGAGTTTTTTTTATTTAATAATGTGCTGCTCTTTGCCTTAGTTACCAGTCACCCCTGCAGTCTATTATCAGGAGGAGTGCGAGGAGTGCAGCGGTAGCCAGTCCTTTGTTATAGAGCTAGCAGGAGGTGCTCTGAAGCTTGCTGGATTGCTAGCCGCATTGCTCCTCTGCTCTTCCAATTCTAAAAAGGCAAAGCTGCACATGCTAGCAGCATAACAGAGTACACAGTTCAGAGCATTGGACATTGCAACCACAACCAACAACCCTGCGCACATCAGTTTTTTATACGAAAGTCCTATCTGTATTTTTCTAGGGTGTTCCTGTAGTTTTGCAGACCACTTTTCCAGACAAAAGAAAAAAAAAAGTTTTGCTCCGGTTTGTGTATGAAACTTTAACTTCAAGTCAATAAGTCCATACAAATCATGCCATCATGTTGCTATCCATTGTTTAATAGATAGAAGAAGCCTTGGTTTTAATTTTCTTACTTGCAAGAAATACAGATGCCAGGCAAAAGTTCAAAAAAAGACAGTTTGCACTCTGATAATGCTAAAGTATGGAAACCATGAATGTATGTGTGGCGCCCTGGACAAGCCAGGATGTCACGAGCACAACACCAACACACCCCACACTCCCGGTCAGGCCCACCTAAGTCAGACAAAACCCTTGTTGCCTTCCTCCAGGGCCTGATGTTCACACCAGGGGGTGGGCCAGGCAGTTGGCCCTGCCCACCGAGGAGTACACAGTCCTGGAGGCGGGAGAAAGAGTCAGTTTTAGAGTTCAGTTCGGTTTGAGAGTAGAAAGTGAGAGGAAGGAAAGTGGCAAGTGAGCAGACTGAAGTTGGTCCGGGTGGGTGGCCCGGACGGATCAGCAAGGTTGGCAGACGGTGGTGACCGTCTGCAGGAGTGGCCTATCGGAGTTTACCGTAAGGACCGTGGACGGGCGGTGGCCCGGCGGTACCGGACCGGTACACAGAGAAGTCAGCACCATCTGGCAGGGGCTTGCGGACCCCGGCAAGGCTAGGAGTCGCCGTGAATTTGCCAAATTCGTTAGCGAAGGGAACCTCCTGGGTTTCCCAGCAGCCAAGTCCCGACAGAAGGCAACAGTCCAACCGAGAGAGGGAAACACAGTCACCGCCAAGGCTAAAGTTCCCAGGGCCAGAGCCTGCGGGCAAAAGGGGCTCCTCAGGCCCATATCCAAGCTGGGGAGCGGGTTACCGGTGGGAACCCATTGGAACCGTTACACTACATAGGTGCAGGGAAAGGCAGTCACCATCAACCTGCCGGGAGAAACAACACCGCAGCCGTCTGTGGGACCCGTCCATGCAGCCGTGTGTTTTACCGAGAACTGTGTCCTCATCATTGGCTGAGTGAGTACCACCGTGCCGTGCGGCACAGCGCTGCCCCCGTGACCCTGCACCTCACCAGGCCCCGTAACCCGCCTGCCATCCATCCCTACCCCATCACTGGGCCCCGGGACAACCAATCCCCTACCCATGGAGGGGAGAACTAACATCCAGGCTGCTCCCTGTCATCGCTCCCGGGATCCCCGTCCAGAGCAGCTGTGGTGTCACCAATATCACCACAACCGTGGGTGGCGTCACGGACAATAACCAAATCCCCACAATCCAATCCCCACCCTTTTCACTCACAGGCGAGGAGCGCCGCTCGAGTCCCCGGGATCCGGCCCACCGCTTGAGCCACCACTGAGCTGCCGCAGCAGCCGCGGCCGGACTCGAGCAGTGGGAGAGCGCAGCGTCCCCTCCTCCGCCCGCGACATATGAACATAGACCTGCATTACTGCTAAGGAAAATCTAAAAAAAATGAAATATTTAGCAAATAGAAATGGCCATTTGTATATCTGCCCAGTTGCCCACGTCATGGCATATCTCGTAACTGGGTACCTACACTATGCTGAAGCCTCTCTCTGGGTTAAAAACCTCCTGTGTATAGGCAAGTGCAAACTGTCTTTTTTTGTAGTTTATGTCATGCTCAGTTATGCACCTGTTCACACGTCAGTTTGGTGAGAGTGTGCCGTCAGTCTTTTTGTCTATATTATGAAGGCAAAAGTTCCACATTGATCGAAAATAGGAAAAAAAAATGGATCCAACACACTGAGAAAGAAAGACTGCTGGATGCACCTCACCGAACCACACAATGTCCGCAGCATCAGCAGCAATGAGGGGGCCCATAAAGAGGATTGAGCCTGGAGCCATCTTAACCTTGGTCCACGCTGCCAGCAAACGGGCCAGAGAGGGGAGAACAGCAGTTGCGACTTCCCTGGGTCATCCCCGCAATACTACAAATAGGAGTCACCTCAAACAAGAAGGGCTAGGAAGGCGAGTCAGCAGTCACCCCTACATCAGCCGGAGGGATACCTGGTTCCACCTGGTTCATCGTAGCATCGCCCGGGTTGACTCACAACTACCATCTGAAAATGAGTAAAAACCCTGAGAGACATTGCTGCCTGTGTGTGAATTCTTCTGCGACCTGTGGTGCTACACACGTACACTGGGTCCTGGGGCCAGCCTCACTCTCGAGAGGCTACAACAACTGACTGCATCTACCAACAGCCCCAGGCGCTCCCTAAACTGCAGTGGCGGTTGTGGAGACACGGGGCTCAGTGGGTGCTCTCGTCCACTGAAACCTGCCGCCTTTAGAAAGACAGCGTGGCTCACGGCTCATCCCAACTGAACGCCGGCCTCTTTAACCGTGGGCGTAACACTACTCAGACCACACAGGGTGAGGGAACCACAATATTTAATCTTTATTGGATCCCCAAACTATTAACGGCCCATAACACATAACTAGCAAAACACACAAATGTAACAGGCAACAGAGTCTCACCCTTCCGCTGGCTCACCAGGGATTTAGAATGTCCATGCCTCAGATGTTCCAGGGCTAATTACTCCAATCCAGCAGCACCCCGCTTTCGGTGGTCACCAGCTGTGACTGGAATAACGCCAGATTTAGGAAGCTGGCTGAGGTCTGCAAAGTCTGTAGCCAGGTGACCAAATTGTCCCAACCTGGGTTTCTTCCTTAAGTAGTGTTTGGTATGATGATACAATCCTGGCAGCCGAAGTCGAAATCCCTAGACTGTGGATATGGTCTCCAACCGGAACCGGAGTCCCTAGATTGAAGCCATAAGGTATCCTGATCCTCTAGTCAGCTCCTAAGAGCTTAGACTGGATCCATCAGCATCCATCATCCTTCAACAACCTGGTGGTTTAAAGAAGTCATTTTTATAGCCACAGCCTTCCACTTGGATACACTGCGTCCTCATCGGATTGGTTGGACAAGATTGCTTCTCCCATTGGATGAATTTCAAGCTACGAAAACCACTTAAAGACACCTCTGTAAAAATATATTTTTATTCAATTTATGGTAGAAAATATAAGACACCAAATGTCTGACATAAACACAAAAACACAGTGCTCATCAAGGCCTAGTGGAGAGCAGAGGGAGCGTGCAGAGATAGATAGCTGATAGTTAAATAGCTCTCAGTGAACTAGGAGGGACTACAATACTCCTCAACTCCTCCTGCCTACTTGCGGAGAGTGTTATAAGGTTTTGAACACTCCCCGCTCCGGGTGGCTGTCCCTATATATCCCTGTACTCCACTGACCTATACCACCACCACCAGGTGCATTGTGAAAAGACCAGGACAACATATAATGTATTAAAATCTGTTGGTTCCTGACTAGGACTGGAGACTATGTTTCAGTCCAGGTACTGTAAACAGCAGTTTAGGACAGAGCTAATGGGCCCAACGAGATCGGTACCCACAGCTCCTCCCTGGGAGGAGGACAGCCACCCGGAGCGGGGAGTGTTCAAAACCTTATAACACTCTCCGCAAGTAGGCAGGAGGAGTTGAGGAGTATTGTAGTCCCTCCTAGTTCACTGAGAGCTATTTAACTATCAGCTATCTATCTCTGCACGCTCCCTCTGCTCTCCACTAGGCCTTGATGAGCACTGTGTTTTTGTGTTTATGTCAGACATTTGGTGTCTTATATTTTCTACCATAAATTGAATAAAAATATATTTTTACAGAGGTGTGTTTAAGTGGTTTTCGTGTAATTCCACCTGGGTTGTTATCCTTATAGTGGTCTATGTATGAATTTCAAGCTGCATGGATAATGTTCATTTAAATGGTGTGCATAGAAAGACTGAGGATATCTACATGAAGTCTGCAAGTCACCGACTAGACTATGGCTACTAAGGTAATTACATTAGCAATACACAACTACAATACAATGGTTACTGGAAGAGTCTGGAGAAACAATACGTCTGGCTTTCAGTGGCCAACACAATTACATAAGTCAACAAGAGTCTTGTAAAAACAATGAGGGACTTATCCCACTCTATAAACAATCTATTATCCTGTCTGGCTGAATTTTAAGAAACTTTAACCCATGAGAGTCCATGTCGTCACAGCGGTCACCCCCTGACCGCAATTACCGAGAGTGGCGTCACGATTCCCATTGAAGTTAACCTGACCTGCCTGTTGTCAGAAGAATCCCAGCACGTGAAGTCCCTGAAGACCCTGAGGCAACCTGAAGGTAATGGGGCTACACATCAGCTGCCTAGTATTGCTAAGTAGGATATACCGTATTTTCCGGCGTATAAGATGACTGGGCATATAAGACGACCCCCAACTTTTCCAGTTCCCGCGGTGCCTCCTTGAAGTCCGCAGGCACATAGACCCTCAGTGGTAGCAACCGTGCATGGAGCCGCCGCTGCAGGATGTTGTCATGGCTTTACTGCAGTTGAATGCTTTACGGCGCCAAAAAGCATTCAGCTGCAGTAAAGCCATGATGACATCCTGCAGCGGCAGCTCCATGCATCGGAGAAGATTTTTAGGGGTTAAAAAGTCATCTTATACACTGGAAAATACGGTAAATCATTGTTAAGATAGGATGTTTAGTAAGGGAACAGACCCTAGAGCAAGTAGAAGTTAAGTGTGGGACTAGCTCACAATAGATGGGATTAGTTCTGTAAGAAAGTGACTGTTTTTCCTTGTGGCAGTTTGATAGGGAACAACTATTGACTAGTACAAACATGCAAGTCAAATAGGTGCTAAATGAGTGACTCATGGTAGCTATAGCAGCTAAGACTGGAGTGAGACAGCAAGAGCTGAGGAATCAGACAGACATGTAGCGCCCCTAAACCACTCAGGGCACTACTAGGAACTGCATCCTCACCAGGATGCAGGGCCTACCCCCTGGGACCTGGAACAGCAGTGCTAGCAACACCTAGACACACCAAAATCCTAGTTACCACTCCACACCAGGGGTAATTGGCAGGTCGGACACAAGGGATTTGCCACCCAGAGGGCGGAGCCAGACCAGGGGACTAGATAGCCTGGTGGGAGAAGACAGCAGTCAGTCTAGAGTACTGAGTTGAAAAAGGAAAGACGTGCCTAGAGCTGGGTCATGTAATGGTGAACCGGGGCCACAGGAAAGTGATCGCTAGGGCAGGTACACCTGAGTACCACTGGGACCAGAGCACCGACGGGGCACAGGGCCCTAAGTCAGGCATCAGTTTCATATGGCCTGGCAAATACCTGCACAGTGAGAGGACCTTCACAGACCTCACTGACCCACAGATCCAGGGGGCACAAGCAGTAAAGCAAGGATCAGGGTTCGGGACACAGACCAGCCCTACAGGGTCCACACTGCCCACCGTACGGACAAGGAGACTGCCACAAAAAGGAACAGTCGGGCCCCAAACGCCCCACGCTACAGGAACCCAATCACACTGAGGGTACCGGGAACAGAGCAACCGAGTCATCAACTTGCACTGGAACTACAGGGACCGGAACCAGCCATTCAAGGGTCAAGAGTGAGTAGAGACTGTTAACTACAACCCACGGTGTGGCCTCCCTTATTACTCCATCATACATCTCCTGTGCTCAGCCCTACCCGCAGAGGGTCTATCCCCACAGCTGCCATTACCACCAGCCATAGAGATAGTCAACTCAGCAGCGGCGGTTCCACCATCTTAACCACAACCCGCAGGTGGCGTCACACAAATGACTTTAATCTCCCCTGTAAATACTCCCCATTAAAAAGCACCCAGGCCACGGGACCGGGCAACGGCCACCAAAGTGACATTCCCCAGTTATACACCACCTAGGACTGAGTACCCCATTCCCTGGGTGACACAGACAAATGGAAGGTGACTGAGATCCAGAGTGAAGGTCAGCGAAGGACACTTAGCATAAGGCCTGGTGTAGCTTACAGCTCTTTGGGAATGGACCAAAATGGGAATGAACATGAAACAAATAAGGAGCCCTGTGTAGCAGATCCAAAAACGTTATAAAGCACAGTTGCCAGGAAGATGCGGCAACACGAATGGACTAGAATGACTTTCACATACTGTACTGACATGCTAGACTGGTTCACCGTAAAAGGACTGGAAACAACAGAGAAAGTTACAGTTGAAGAGGTTGAGATGGAAATGTGTCCAATGGTGCCTTGTACTTTGGAAACTGTGTTTAAGTTATGTGCCCGCTTTCTCATGTGTGAAGTTGTGTTGGACAAACTGTTGTAGCTTTTCAGTAAAGAAATGTTTAATAAGAACTGTTGGCTTTCACTACAGATTGGTCCTTGTTTGCCAGAAGCATCGGAACAATTTGCCAGCAAAATGTTATGACCTGCACCATAAAAGTCCATGCACCCAGCTGGCACCACAACCCCCTGTTAGGTTCCTAGGGCAAATGGGAATTTTGCCTCTCCCTCAACTGCTTCCCCGGACACCCTCACACACACACAGTATGAAGCCGTTACAAATTCACACACATTATCACTGGTCTATGAGCTGTATTCTCAACATTCAATCATCATTCTTGCCTTTAAATGACCCCAAAGCTCCAGTGTTTTGTCACATTTCCAGCCATTCTGCTCTGCTGATTAGTAGCTTCTGTTGCCGGGTCATATAATCAGAAGTTCCCACTGCGCCATAACCGGGCTTACCCTAGGGAGTCATTGCTAAGTCCCTAAAGAGTCTACACCAGAGCCTCTGATTGTGAGAATGAACTGGGCTGCTGGTAGACACCAGGTACTACTCCAGGGCAGTCCCCAGTACTGCAGCAGCTGACCCAAAGGTCATGGACGCAGGTACAGAAGGCCAGGCTGGATAGAGATGAAGCAGCATGTAGGAGTCAGTAGTAGAAACTGACAGGACGGAGTCAGGACTGGAGACTGACAGGATGGAGTGATGACTGGAGACTGACAGTACGGAGTCAGGACTGGCGACTGACAGATGGGCCGGAAGCAGTGGACACAAGTAGTTTGTCAAGAAGCAGGCAACAGACTGGAGTTCTAGAAAGAACTGACACACCTAATTCCTAAAGCACCTGCCAACAGAGTGTGCTTGCTGCCCCTTTAGAAAGCTGAGAGTGGCATGTGCCCTGAGGATGCTGCCGCCAGACCTACATGATGTGCAAAGGCCCTAGTGCCTGGATGCAGGGACATTAAAGCCAGGCCAAGGTGACGAGTATGTTGGCATCTCTGCCAAGAGGGAGGAGAGGGGAGGTAAGGCAGTGCAGGGATGCCGGTGTTACATAGGTCCTTCAGCCACTACTCTAGCTGGATGGTGGAGCAGGGATCCGGCATCTCTCTAATCCAGTAAATTATAGCCATAGGGCTACAGCAAGCATTGCACAGAGTAACTTGCACTTGACTCCATGCAGTCCTTCCCATAGACTGATGGCTGGAGCCCTGTGAGGCCACACAGAACACATATAGCTAATGCCAGTCATGTATACATACACAAATACTTCACTAGGATTAATTATACAATTGTCATTATCCAAATGTAGCATTTGTCATTATTTTGACATTTAATATTTTGATCAATCTGTTCACCTAATTTCTAAATGATTAAGGTAAGTTCGGAAACCATAATACAGTATGTAACGTTATCAACAATGAGGTCACTTTGTTTCTCTGTTCTTAATTAATAAATTATTAACACAAAAAACCTTGCAATTTTAAAATTTAGAATTTAATTTTTTTTTTAGAAATAACAGAATTGATTAATGTGTGAGAACAGATTTTCCATTTATTGAAAAATCTAAGCAATTGTTCAAATGTGAATTGAACCTTAAATGTGTCTTTGGTCTACACATGTCTCCTTTAGATAGTGGAATGAATCACTGACCTTTTCTGTTGCACAGATATGTGAACTGCTACCACCTCCTACTGAGAATATGGGAATCTGTGTCTACCAAGGAGTAAAGCCATTGGGTCTTGATATTATTTTTCTGCCTGCAAGCTATTAAGCATGTACACAAAGTAAAAACATAAAAGGAAACGTGAAATGCTACTAAAACGCAGTACTGCCTAAAATGATACATTTAAAAACAAATTCTATTTTTTTTTAATTGGTGTAGAAAACTATCATGTAGTTACTTAGAATGTAAAACTTGGGGTTTGAGGGAACAAAAATAAGCAAAATGTATGAAAAATACAATAATAGACGAATAATAAGTAAAAAGCAGCTCATTTATGCATAGTAGACCAAGTAAATCATGACTATTTGATGAAACTGAATGAGTTACTGGAGATTTATTTATATTGGTACATTATCTGGGTTACATATCATCAGTCTCCGTAGTGCAACAAGCACTACACTCCTCAACAAGTCTTATAACGCCAAGTGAATACGACTATAGGGCCTGATTAACGCCAGCCTTGATGAGATGTGCCAAGTTAAATGCTCCTGATTTATGAAGAGGCGTACATCTCTTTATGAATCAGGATTGTTGGACAAGTCATGTACACCTCAATGTGCATCTTGCCACAAATCCTACTCCAGTTGGTGTTAGTGTAAGATATGTTCCATTGTGAAGACCACTGCTAGTCCAATTAAAACTACTTGATAGAAGCTTTGCAAAAATAACAAAAGAATGGCAAAAGTCATACAAAAATTTAGGGCAGTATCAAATTGCACCCTAATTATTCATATTTTCAAAGGTTCTAACTCTAGAATGCTGAGTGTAAAAGCTTTGATGTATCGAGCCCATAGTGTGCAGGATTTAAATGCCAAGTTGAATGGTAAATCCCCGAAATGTGGCGTATGTAACTAGTGATGATCGAATACCTCAAATATTCGGCTTCGCGAATATTTGCCGAATAGGTCGTCGCTATTCGACTATTTGCGAATATTCGATGCGCAATGTAAGTCTATGAGAAACCCAAATAACAACTATTCGGAACTATTCGGGCATCCCATAGACTTACATTGCACATCAAATATTCGCATAGTGGTGACCTATTCGTCGAATATTCACGAAGCCGAATATTTGAGGTATTCGATCATCCCTATATGTAACCCATCACTGTCATGGCACCCTAGTTGGACTATCATGATTCTTCTTGGCAATATGACTTTATGATTGGTCAATGATATACAGGAGAAAAAGGCCACTTGGACTTATCAGGACTTATAACCTTAAAGGGAACCTATCAGCAGATTTGGAGCTTATAAACTGCGGCCACCACCATTGGGCTCTTATATACAGCATTCTAACATGCTGTATATGTAGCACCCCTGAATACATCAGGGTGCTACAGGGAACTGCATCCTGTCACCCAGGGTGCAGGGCCTACCATCCATGGTTCCAGGTTCCCAACAACGGTGTCACTAACATCCGCACTACAAATCCCAACCACACCTCACACCATGACCTGTACAGACACACCAGTGGGTTGGTCAAGTTGGAGCACGGCCGCCCACCTACGGGTCAGGCATACTGTTGGGAGGGATTGAGTCAGAACAGTGTGAGCTCTCAGCGTGAGAGGAGCTGGAGTGGTTGCTCCTGGGGAGCTGAAGGAGGAGAGTTGAGAGTTGACCCTCAAAGAGTGAGGAGCTGGGGAGTTGTAGCTCCCAGGGAGGTGACAGGTTGGGTCGCAGACGGTGGTCTGGGACCACAGGAGTTGGGGGCGGTATCAGGAACACTGGACAGGGGTGTGACGGACGCAGTCTAGGAGGACTGTTGGCACCAGAAAGCCCAATTACCTTACCGGTACCGAGCACCGCGGGTTACAGGACCCTAGATCAGGGTAGAGCTTCATGCGCATTGATAATTAACCTGTGGAGGATAGTCTCTTTATGAACTTTCCACCATCAGCACAACCCGGGGGATAGGGTTCTCCAAAGCACACAACCCACTAAAATCCCAAGTGCCAGCCATCAAGAGGACAGCTGCCATACACACGGGTAGCGGGGCCCCAAAAGCTTCAAGCTGTGGGGCCACAACAGCCATGCAATTTCTGCACAGAGGCAGGGCTCCGGACTTACCAAATGACACCGGTAGGAGCGGGACCTGGACGAGCTCCCCCACAGAGACTTTGGTTTACCACCTGTGTGAGTGTCTGCTTATTCCACCTAATCAAGCACCAAGACTACCGCAGTGAGTAACCTGACCCCTGCACCCTGCTTTGCCCCCACCATCCGGGGCCTTCCCTACCTGCGTAGGGACTGACACCTTGCTGCCCCCACATCATCTGCCCCGGTACTCACTTTGGCAGCGGCGTTACTCCCCTTATCGCAACCCGCAGGTGGCGTCACGAACATTTATCCCCTGTACATACTCCCTTTACATTCAAGTGGCTGCAAGCCCCCAGGTTCCTGAGACCCTCAAGCCACAACAACCCTGGGTCCGAGCACTTCGACTGCTGCAAGGGTGGCACATGTATAAAAGTGCAGGCCGCTGTGTAGAACGTAAAAATCACTTTACAATACTTACCTAAATGGTCGCTGCGGTGGAGTTGGGTCATATGGGCATCTCCGTTCTCCGGAGCTGGTGCCTCCTCTTTTGGCCATCTTCGTCCTCCTTCTGAAGCCTGTGTGCATGACGCGTCCTACGTTATCCACACTCGCCGGTCCCGTTCAGGCGCACTACAATACATTAATCTGCTCAGGGAAGAACAAAGTGCGCCTGCGCAGGACCCTCAATGTCGGCAAGTGTGGATGAAGAAGGACGCGTCATGCACCCCAGCTTCAGAAGAAGGACGACAAAGATGGCCGAAAGAGGAGGCGCCGGCACCGGAGAATGGAGATGCCCATATGACCCAACTCCACCGCAGCGACCGTTTAGGTAAGTGTTATAAAGTGATTTTTACGTTGTACATAGCGGCCTGGGCTCTTATATACAGCATGTTAGAATGCTGTATATAAGAGCCCACTGGTGGTGGCCGCAGCTTATAGGCCCCAAATGTGGTAACAAGTTCCCTTTAACTTTGTAGTTAATATCTTTGCAACAGAGATGAGAAATTAAAAAATAAAAACTACATTTTATTCAGCTCTGCAGATAGTACTCCCTAATGTGGCTAGTTTTTAATGTTCAAACTGGTGACAGTTTTTTTTTAAATTGTTTAAAAAGATATAAGGATATAAAGATAAGTGCAAATATAGCAAAAACAATGAAAGTTTGCACGGCAATATCAAAATGCCTTGCTGTGCAAATGTTCTGTGTTTTTTTTATCTCCGGACCCGGGGGTTCGTGCGAACTCTCGAGTTTAAGAAGGGGAGTATGTACAGGAGAGTTAGAAGTTCGTGACACCACCAACGGTGCGTGGTAAGGTGGATTACCACCGCTGCTGTTGGAGAAGGGGGAAGCCCGGTGGCGATGGTACGGCAGCAAGGTGTTTAACCCCTCCATGGGTAGGGGGTTTGTAGCCCGGTGCCTGGTGTTGATGGTGCAGGAGTGGGGTGCCGTTGGGAAAAGGAAGGGTTTTTGCGTACTCACTCAGTCCAAGAATACTGACACCGACAGCTTGTAAACCAGAATTCTGAGCACCGCTGAAGCCAGGAGGGAGCACGTGCCCTTGGTGTTGCTTGTTAGCCTGTGGCCTTTTCCGTGGCACCTTGTACACTGTGTGGACCCAATAGTATGGATCTAATCGGGTGCCGCTCACCCGTATGGCTAACAGAGTGAGCTTGCTCTCAGGGTTCACGCTTGGGATTTCGTGGACTGTGTTTTGTAGGGAAAGTCCTATTCCATCGGTGCACTAGTACCCCGATTTTGGAGTGGGTGAGGGATGAATCTTGAAGGCTTCACCCCCGTCGGGTAAATTACCAGGACGCTTGAAGCTACTTCGCATCCTAGGGTCCGCGTACCCCGTCGTGCCCTGGCCCCTGCCCGGAGATGGCTTAAGGCCCCCGGCTGCCTTCCTTGGCAGTCCGTGCCCCTTGACACGATCCCCTGCGACCGGGGTTCCAGCTCCTACCAGGCCCAGACCAACGTCTGCCACCTAGTAGACTCAAGGAGCCCTGCCCCAGACCTGTGACCTCTCCCTTTGAGAGTCACCACTCAACCTCCTACTCCTTCCACTCCTTTTTTCAGTTCTCCTTTCACTTTTTCACTTTCCCCTACCAACCCCCCAAGTGAGTGGCCCTATTCCCTTCAGGCCCCCAATGGTGTGTCTGGTGGGTATGATGTAAAGGGTTCCTAGGGTTTTGACTGGCTAAGCTCTTAGCAACACCAAAGGACAAGAATCCGTAACCAAGGAGGATTGGATATCATGCAGTAGGGCAGATTGTACAATACCTGTGACGACCTAATAGGCCAGGGCATCACAGATCTACTAGTGATTGTTCTGTGCCCATCAGTCTTCATCAGCCTTTGAAAAGATGGCACTAAACAAGCGCTGCATGACTTCAATATTGTCGATCATGCTAATTTATTGGCCTGAACTCAGCCCATGTAAATGTAACCAAAATGTTTTTGTGTGATTGTGCAACATGATAGCATGTGAGGTTCCACTGTAAACATTTTGTTCTGGAAAATTTGTCTAACACCTTGTCTTTGTCTAATACCGGTCTTGAATGTGAGATGCTCTGCCATGTTTATCTAAATGGCTGTTGGCTTTCACATTCTTGTTGTGGATTGAGCATCGGGTTTCTCTGACCCGACTCGAGTACCAAGCATAACTGAAGTCAGCATTTTCAAACTCAGATGCTCAAGGCTCAATTGAGTAATGAGCTGTGGTGAGCATGCTAGCTCATCACTAGTCAATCTGTCAACGGGTTTTCATATGTAGTCTGAGGATATTATAGTGTAGGGATTAAAAAATTGAAGGTTTTATCACCAGGAGCTAACCACTACTTGGACAACAGTGCATGCAAGCCCTGGTCTGACCATACCCCCTCTTCTGATAAGCAGCTCACTGTAAATAGACAATGTATATTGTGAGGTTTTCAGACTTTTTGCCTTGTTTTCTGTCATTTTGCTTCAATTTTTTTTCCATTGGCCATGTTGCTTCCTATTCTGCTGCCCTCACGTTGCCATCAGTCAATATGGGTTCCTCAGCTTCTATATTCCTGCCCTGTTCCCTGCCAATTACCTGCTTAAGCCACCTCAGCTGATGGACCAGTGCTTCTGAATCCTGTTTTCAGCCTGCCTGTAACCTGATCTCCTGAAGTCTTTGGAGGAACTATCTTTCTGCCATCCTCTGCTTTGGATCTCTGGAACTCATGTCCACACAGGAACCCTTCTGCTCTGCCATGGACACTTACAAGTACAGTAACAGTGACTGAACTATATCTTGAGACGTCTGCTGAACTTTGAGGATCTATTCCTGCTTAATTTGTTCCTAGCCTCTGCATCCTGCAACCGTTTAACCCTTCTAATGTTTTGTGCAGGTACTTGTATGAAGTAATACAAGACCTCTAGCAAACCTGTGTCTCTGTATTTCCCTTGTACCCTTGCACGAGACTCTATACAAACAGTATTTAACACCTTACATATATAGAGCTGTGGTGTGGGTGAGATTAACCTTTCTGAGCTCTGCTACATCGGACATCTAAGAACTTTGACTGTGTTAGAACCGCTGCACCCAGTAAACTAAATGATACTTTGTTGGATTCATGGTCTCTTTTATGACATTATTCTTCTCTCAGATGTGGTAGCAAAAAAAAGTGGTTGTTCACTACTGAAGAAACCCTATCAATGTCTATAGGGGACTATATAAATGTAAAAAAATATATATATGTACCTCTCAGACTTAAGGCTGCTTTACACGCTGCGATATTGTGACCGATATCGCTAGCGTGGGTACCCGCACCCATCGGTTGTGCGACATGGGCAAATCACTGCCCGTGACGCACAACATCGCCCATACAAAAAGATTAGCTCGGGCACACATAAAAAATGAAAGTCTGTGACAAGATGATGCTGGTGAATCAATTTTTTATTTTGGTGCAAAGGTCAAAATAGTTCAATTCAATTTTTTCTAACGTTTCGGCCTCTGCCTATAGGCCTTCGTCAGAGAAATCTATAATGAAAGTGTACAGAAAGGAAAAAACATGTTCATAAAGACATAATCACAATATCACACATCTGCGTCATATGACCCAATGATAAACAATGTGCAAGATATGCACCAAAAACAAAAATGAATTAGATACTTGAACAAATCATGAAAAAAAGAGTTCAGAATAGAAATACCTTTGCTGTTGATCAATATTGGTATTTTCTTGATATACCAATATTGATCAACAGCAAAGGTATTTCTATTCTGATTCATCTTGGTTCCCTTTCTCAGCGATCTATTTCTATTTCATCTTTATTCCGTTTTGTCCACCTCCTTCTTTAATTTATTTCATTTTATTTATTATTTTTTTACTTTTTTTACCTTTTTAACCTTCTTTCCATTATTTCTTTCATGACCATCAATTCTTTGACCTCGCCTCTGTATCTCTGTTACCATACCTCTGACTTTCCCCCGCCGCTCCACTTTACAGAGACATACTCTCTCTCTATAAAAATTCTGTTTTGAAATACATGTTGGGTTCCATTTTTTCAAATCCGTGTCTATTTTTTAGGCAATTAAATAAAGCTATATCTGGATCTCCTTTATGTGGGAATTATGCGTTGTTATCTTCTTTGACCATATAGGTATGTTATCGCTTAGTTCTAACTACCTTTTTGTGGGCAACTTCTCCTATGTATATGAAATGTCCGTTTTTCATAACTTTTTATGTTGTATATGGAATATGTAACTCTTTTTTTCATGATTTGTTCAAGTATCTAATTCATTTTTGTTTTTGGTGCATATCTTGCACATTGTTTATCATTGGGTCATATGACGCAGATGTGTGATATTGTGATTATGTCTTTATGAACATGTTTTTTCCTTTCTGTACACTTTCATTATAGATTTCTCTGACGAAGGCCTATAGACAGAGGCCGAAACGTTAGAAAAAATTGAATTGAACTATTTTGACCTTTGCACCAAAATAAAAAATTGATTCACCAGCATCATCTTGTCACAGACTTTCATTTTTTATGTGTGCACGAGCTAATCTTTTTGTATGCTATATTTTTCTCGGTGCACCTACTGAACTTACAGTGAGCCAGACTTTATTATTTTGAAGCACAACATCGCCCAGACCCCTCACACTACTTACCTGCCCTGCAACGTCGCTGTGACCGGCGAACCGCCTCCTTTCTAAGGGGGCGGTTCGTTCAGCGTCACAGCGACGTCACAGCTGCGTCACTGAACCATCGCCCAATAGAAGCGGAGGGGCGGAGATAAGCAGGACGAACATCCCGCCCACCTCCTTCTTTCCGCATTGCGGGCGGGAGGCAGGTAAGGAGAGGTTCCTCGTTCCTGCGGTGTCACACGTACCGATGTGTGCTGCCGCAGGAACGAGGAACAACATTGTTACTGCTGCAGCAACGATATTCGAGAATGGACCCCAATGTCACTGATGAGCGATTTTGAATGTTTTTGCACGATTTTGATCAAAGGTGTCACACGCAACTGCATCGCTAAAGCGACCGGATGTGCGTCACAAATTCCGTGACCACAACGAGATCGCTTGTGCGATGTCTCAGCGTGTAAAGCGGCCTTTACTGCACCCCTTCATTCTCTGCCCTTTATCTCCCTTTGGTCTCCAGACAAAAACATTGCCAAATGACCGCTGGAGCTAAGCAGTAGTCACTGAATGTGCACATTTTTATTGGACTGGAAGAATCACTGTTGTGCACCTAATGTGGTATCACTGTACACATACTGACTGTCCACAAAACCCGTCCTTGCATAGAATTTTCTTTGCCAACTTATCCTATTATTTAGAGGTAGAACATAGCGCTAAAAGACTTACCAGCAAGTCAGCATAGGGCTCTGACTGGGCTCTTGCTGGTGCTGACACTTCTTGCTAAAATTTGGGAATCGAGAAACTTAACTCCCTGCTTCACAGCGATGGTGTTGCTGCAGTGCACAGCGGTACATCAGCCCTTCATGTAGAAGAGGTCAAAAATGCACATTCATTGTAGGGGCACAGCGTAACACGGCACATACATGGGAACACCATATGGCAACAATGCACATTTTTCAAAGTAAGCACTCACATTTTTATGTAGGAAAAGGTTATATGAGGCTTACTCCATATCCATAAGGTTATATGCATGTCATAAAAGTGTCCATATAATACAAGGGCCAAGCCCTTTAAGGGTATATGCCCATGATCAGTCTCCGCTGCATCCTGGACATGGTGGGTCCTGACCTGCAAGAGAATGCAGGAGTCTGCAGCTGCCCATGCCCATGATCAGGGTTCAGTGCGCTGCGGTCTCTCTTGTGTTCTCCCTATGGAGAATGCCTGCGACTCCGCAGCAAAGAATTAACATGCTGCGGCTCGGAAAGCCACATCTCAGGTCAGTTTTCATTGCGAGCCGTACATGCACAGTGGGCATGGGATTTCTATAAATCTCATCCACTGTGATTGTACTGTACATCGCAGTGTTTTGGACACAGCGAAAACACTCTGCATCCAAAATGCTGCAAACATTGATCTTGGGCACATACTCCGAAGTCATAAGGGTGCTTTACATGCTGCGACATCGCTACCGATATATCGTCGGGGTCACGGTGTTCGTGACGCACATCCGGCGCCGTTAGCGATATCGCAGCATGTGACACCAAGGAGCGACGATCAACGATCGCAAAAACGTCAAAAATCGTTGATCGTTGACATGTCACTCCTTTTCATAATATCGTTGGTGGTGCATGCCGCTGGTTGTTCGTCGTTCCTGTGGTGTTACACATCACTATGTTTGACACTGCAGGAACGACGAACATCTCCTTACCTGCGTCCACCGGCAATGAGGAAGGAAGGAGGTGGGCAGCATGTTCCGGCCGCTCATCTCCGCCCCTCCTCTGCTATTGGGCGGCCGCTTAGTGACGCCGCAGTGATGTTGCTATGACGCCGAATGCACTTCCCCTTGAAGGAGGGATTGTTCGGCGGTCACAGCAACGTCGCTGAACAGGTATGTGCGTGTGACGCTGCCGTAGCGATGTTCGCTACTGCAGCGATCACCACATGTCACACGAACGACGGGGACGGGTGCTATCGCGCACGACATCGCTAGCAATCACTAGCGATGTCGCAGCATGTAAAGCACCCTATAGAGGCTGAGACAACTTAACAAGTTATTAGCCCCTGGTTTGACATAAAATGTTGCTTTTCATAGTTACATTTGTAGTAAACCTAACCAAACATGTAAATATGAAACTCAATACATTTTCGATGTACTGTATTTTTCGGATTATAAGTCTCACTTTTCCTCCCAAAAAATTGGGAGCAAAATGAGGGATGCGTCTCTGGGCTGGAGGTGGCGCGTGCGCAGATGAGCTTATCATTGAGCCGAGAGATCAATCTATGCATGTGCCGATTCTGGGCGCCATTTCTATGAAGCCACCCCTACTGCAGCTGTCGCGGGCGGAGGAGGGGACGCTGCGCTCACCCACTGCTCGGGTCTGGCGGCTGCTGCTGCTCGGTGGTGGCTCGAGCGGTGGGCCGGATCCCGGGGACTCGAGCGGCGTTCCTCGCCCGTGAGTGAAAGGGGTGGTGTGGTTTGGGGATATTGTCCATGACGCCACCCACGGTTGTGGTGAGGTTGTGACACCACCGCTGCTCTGGACGGGGATCCCAGGAGCGATGACAGGGAGCAGCTTGGATGTTGGTTCTCCCCTCCGTGGGTAGGGGGGGTTGGTTGTCCCGGGGCCCCGGTGAGGGTTAGGGATGACAGGCGGGTTACGGGGCCTGGTGAGGTGCAGGGTCGCGGGGGCAGCGCTGTGCCACACGGCACGTGGTACTCACTCAGCCAATGAATAATGCAAAGTCTCCGGTAATACAAATGGCTGGATGGACGGGTCCCACAGACGGCTGCGGTGGTTCTCCTCCCGGTAGATTGATGGTGACTGCCTTTCCCTGCACCTGTGTTGTGTTTACGGTTCCAATCGGCTTCCCACCGGTAACTCCGCTCCCCAGCTTGGATGGATGCTGAGGGAGCCCCTTTTGCCCGCAGGCTCTGGCCCTGGGAACTGTAGCCTTGACGGTGACTGTGTTTCCCTTCACGGTGTGAGCTGTTGCCTTCAATCGGGTCTTGACTGCTGGGAAACCCCAGAGGTTCCCTTCGCAAATGGATTTGACCAGTTTTACGGCGACTCCTACCCTGGTTGGGGTCCGTAGGCCCTGCCGAATGGTGCTGGCTTCTCTTCGCTCCCCGATCCGGTACCGGCCATCGCCCATCCCCAGTCCTTACGGTTCGCTCCAATCAGCCTCTCCTGCAGACGGTCACCACCGTCTGCCAACCTTGCTGTATGTGCCCGGGCCACGCACCCGGACACCGTCAGGCTGCTCCTCTACCACTTCACTTCTCCAACTCCAAAACTCATCTCTCTCTCTCTCCTCCACTACACTGACTTCCTTTTCCCGCCTCCAGGACTGTGAACTCCACGGTGGGCGGGGCCAACCGCCTGGCCCACCCCCTGGTGTGGACATTAGCCCCTGGAGGAAGGCAACAAGGATTTGTGTTTGACCTAGGTGTGCCTAGCCGGGGTGTGGGGTGTGTTGTTGCAGTACCTGTGACGTCCTGGCTTGTCCAGGGCGCCACACAGCCAGCACAGCCACCTCCACTGCAGCCAGCACAGCCACCTCCACTGCAGCCAGCACAGCCACCCCCACTGCAGCCAGCACAGCCACCCCCACTGCAACTTGCACAGCCACCCCCACTGCAGCCAGCACAGCCACCCCCACTGCAGCCAGCACAGCCACCCCCACTGCAGCCAGCACAGCCACCCCCACTGCAGCCAGCACAGCCACCCCCACTGCAGCCATCACAGCCACCCCCACTGCAGCCAGCACAGCCACCCCTACTGCAGCCAGCACAGCCAGCATCGCCCTACTGCAGCTTTCCCCTTGTATCCTGTGACCCTGCCACCCCCCTCCAGTAAAAAACCACCGGAGTATAAGACAGACCCCATTATTTTTTTATTTTTAACTTTTCTATCTCTAAATTTGTGCGTCTTATAATCCGGTGTTTCTTATAAAACAAAAAATACTGTAATATGTCTATAGCTGTAGCCTTGAGAAAAGCATTATTATACTATTTTCTTTATAGTGGGATTATACATCATTGTAGTGATTTTGGACAGCAGAACAATGAAAAAATTGTCTTTCATATATATGGTATACATAACTCTCTGGTCGCAATGTTGTAAAACATCTCCAATTACCAAGTAACAATACTGGCTACTAGTGATGAGCGAGTACTAAAAAGCTCGGGTGCTCGAAGCTCGGGCCGAGCCTCCCAAGATACTCGTGTACTCGGCCCGAGCAACGAGCCCAATGTTATCCTATGGGAGACCCGAGTATTTTTGTGAAATGACCCCCCGGCAGCATGGAGAAACCCTAAAAATGTCACAAAAGTCTCAGAAGAGTGCTCAAATGACATGGCAACAGCATGGGGAAGACCCCTTGAAGCATTTATCACTCAAAAGTCACAGCTGTGAACAATTTTGTCCGCGTTTCACGCCATTTTTACGGACTCACCAGAAAACCTTCCAAAATGACCCCAAAATGATTTTTCATGGCAGAAATGTTAAGGGCACATACCCAATAGTGAGATAGAGCTGGTGTATGTTACTTTTTGAGATTAATACATGAAAGATTTTACGTGAAAACATTGTGTGGCACTCCGATGTCCCTGAGAAGAGACGTACATGAAGGCCTCTTGAGTCTAATGTGCCCATTTTGAGGAAGTGAGTCTTTGTAGTATTTTCCTTTGCCAGGGCAGTCCAAAATTGTGAGGTTCACCAATGCCCCTGCATACAGACGTGCATGAGGGCCTGTAAACCTGAAGTGCCCATTGTAAGGAAGTGGGTCTATTTCAGTATAGCCCTTTGCCAGGGCAGCCAAAAATTGGGAGGCTCCACATTGTCCCTGGATAGAGACGTGCATGATGGCCTGTAAACCTGAAGTGCCCATTGTAAGGAAGTGGGTCTATTTTAGTATAGCCCTTTGCCAGGGCAGCCAAAAATTGGGAGGCTCCACATTGTCCCTGGATAGAGACGTGCATGATGGCCTGTAAACCTGAAGTGCCCATTGTAAGGAAGTGGGTCTATTTTAGTATAGCCCTTTGCCAGGGCAGCCAAAAATTGGGAGGCTCCACATTGTCCCTGGATAGAGACGTGCATGATGGCCTGTAAACCTGAAGTGCCCATTGTAAGGAAGTGGGTCTATTTTAGTATAGCCCTTTGCCAGGGCAGCCAAAAATTGGGAGGCTCCACATTGTCCCTGGATAGAGACGTGCATGATGGCCTGTAAACCTGAAGTGCCCATTGTAAGGAAGTGGGTCTATTTTAGTATAGCCCTTTGCCAGGGCAGCCAAAAATTGGGAGGCTCCACATTGTCCCTGGATAGAGACGTGCATGATGGCCTGTAAACCTGAAGTGCCCATTGTAAGGAAGTGGGTCTATTTTAGTATAGCCCTTTGCCAGGGCAGCCAAAAATTGGGAGGCTCCACATTGACCCTGGATAGAGACGTGCATGATGGCCTGTAAACCTGAAGTGCCCATTGTAAGGAAGTGGGTCTATTTTAGTATAGCCCTTTGCCAGGGCAGCCAAAAATTGGGAGGCTCCACGTTGTCCTTGGGTAGAGACGTGCATGAGGGCCTCAAAACATTAAGTGTCCATTTTAAGGAAGTGGGTGTATTATAGTATAGCCCTTAGGCAGGGCAGCCAAAAATTGGGAGGCTCCACGTTGTCCCTGGGTAGAGACGTGCATGAGGGCCTCAAAACATTAAGTGTCCATTTTAAGGAAGTGGGTGTATTATAGTATAGCCCTTAGGCAGGGCAGCCAAAAATTGGGAGGCTCCATGTTGTCCCTGGGTAGAGACGTGCATGAGGGCCTCAAAACATTGTTCCCATTGCAAAGGAGCGGGTCTCCTGTCGTTGTAATGTCCATTCTGCAAAGAATGGGCGAAAAAATTTACCACTGGGGGTATACCTGAAACAAAGGCCTAAGTATTGCAATTTGTAACGGTCATCATCATGGTGGCGCATGAGGAGAAGGAGGAGCAGTCCAGCGATTATCCAAAGTCCAGAAGTGTGTACCCATGGGTGAGTGGAGGTACATGGCAAACTTTAAATTCTGCTCTCATTTGCTGGTGGTGTGGTGAAGTCTGGCCCAATCCAACCCTTGTTCATCTTGATCAGAGTCAGCCTGTCAGCATTTTCAGTTGACAGGCGGGTGCGTTTATCTGTAATGATTCCACCTGCGGCACTAAAAACACGCTCTGACAAAACGCTAGCAGCAGGGCAGGCCAGGACTTCCAAGGCGTAGAGAGCCAATTCATGCCACGTGTCCAGCTTGGATACCCAATAATTGTAAGGCACAGAGGAATGTCGGAGTACAGTTGTTCGATCTGCAAGGTACTCCTTCAGCATCTGGGCAAACTTAGGATTTCTTGTGGCACTACCCCGCACCTCAGGGGCTGTGGTACGTGAGGGGCTGAGAAAACTGTCCCACATCTTAAAGACTGTTCCCCTACCTCTGGCGGATTGGACTTGTGCCTCTCTCGGCTGTACGCCTCGGTTGTCCACTGATTCCTGACCTATGCCGCTAGCGTTTTGTGAGGGGAATGCTTTGCCTACTTCCGTGAGTATGGCCTTCCGGAACTGCTGCATTTTGGTTGACCTCTCGTCCACGGGAATAAGAGACAAAAAGTTCTCCTTGTAGCGTGGGTCTAACAGTGTTACCAACCAGTAATGATTGTCGGCCAAGATGTTCTTAACGCGAGGGTCACGAGACAGGCAGCTTACCATAAAGTCAGCCATGTGCGCCAGACTCTTAACAGCCAGGACTTCAGTAGCCTGACCAACAAGATGACTGAACATGCTGTCCTCCTCCTCCTCCTCCTCCTCCTCCTCATCTACCCTGTCCTCTGGCCAGCCACGCTGAACCGAGGATATGACTGGTGTGCATGTCATATCCTCAATTTGGCCGGAGAGTTGCTCCATGTCTTCATCCTCCTCCTCGTCATAGTCCTCCACTGCACGTTGTGATGAGACGAGGCTGGGCTGTGTGTTATCACCCACACCCACTACTGTTTCTTGCTGCAACTCATCGCGCTCCGCCTGCAATGCATCATGTTTGTTTTTCAGCAGAGACCGTTTTAGAAGGCAGAGTAGCGGTATGGTGACGCTAATAATGGCGTCATCACCACTCACCATCTTGGTGGAGTCCTCAAAGTTTTGGAGGATGGTACATAGGTCTGACATCCATCTCCACTCCTCAGGTGTTATGTGTGGAGTTTGACCCGTTTCCCGACGGCTTAGGTGATGCAGGTACTCAACAACTGCCCTCTTCTGCTCACATATCCTGACCAACATGTGCAGAGTTGAATTCCAACGCGTGGGGACATCACACACCAGTCTGTGAGCCGGAAGATGCAAACGGCGCTGAAAGCCGGCAAGGCCGGCTGAAGCAGTAGGTGACTTTCGAAAATGTGCAGACAGGCGGCGAACTTTTACCAGCAGATCAGACAGCTCTGGGTATGACTTTATAAACCGCTGAACCACGAGGTTGAGCACATGGGCCACGCATGGAACATGTGTCAGCTGGCCTCGCCTCAAAGCCGCCACCAGGTTCCGGCCATTGTCACACACGACCTTTCCTGGCTTTAGGTTCAGAGGTGTGAGCCACTGATCTGCCTGCTGTTTCAGAGCTGTCCACAGCTCTTCTGCATTGTGGGGTTTGTCACCTATGCAGATTAGCTTCAGCACAGCCTGTTGCCGCTTCGCCGAGGCAGTGCTGCAGTGCTTCCAGCTTGTGACTGGTGTGGAGGGCACAGTGGATGAGGATGCGCAGGAGGAGGAGGAGGCTGAAGAGCATGACATTCCGGAGCTGTAGAGTGTGGGTGAAACACTGACTGAGGTAGGGCCTGCAAACCTTGGTGTGGGAAGGACGTGTTCCGTCCCTCGCTCAGACTGGGTCCCAGCTTCCACAATATTAACCCAGTGTGCCGTCAACGAGATGTAGCGGCCTTGCCCACAAGCACTTGTCCACGTGTCTGTGGTTAGGTGGACCTTGGGTGAAACAGCGTTGTTCAGGGCACGTGTGATGTTTTGTGACACGTGGTTATGCAACGCGGGGACGGCACACCGGGAGAAATAGTGGCGGCTGGGGACCGAGTAACGTGGGACAGCTGCCGCCATCAGGTCACGGAATGCTTCTGTCTCCACCAGCCTAAAAGGCAACATTTCCAGCGCAAGCAGTCGTGAAATGTTAGCATTTAGAACTGTGGCATGTGGGGTGTTGGCAGTGTATTTGCGCCTGCGTTCAAAGGTTTGCTGAATGGATAACTGAACGCTGCGCTGGGACAAGGACGTGCTTGATGATGGTGTTCTTTCTGCGTAGGCAACTGCAGGTGCAGGAGTGGAGGAGGCTTGTTCGCAGGCAGCATGGACAGAGGATTGGCTCGCATGCACAACCAGCGAAGACGTAGCAGTGACATCAGCAAGCACTGCTCCTCGACTCTGTTGTACTTCCCACAAAGTCGGGTGCTTGGCTGACATGTGCCTGATCATGCTGGTGGTGGTCAGGCTGCTAGTTTTGGTACCCCTGCTGATGCTGGCACGGCAGGTGTTGCAAATGGCCTTTTTTGAATCATCTGGATCCAACTTAAAAAACTGCCAGACTCGGGAAGACCTAACATTTGTACAGGCACCTTGTGTCGTCGTGTTGTTCCGGGGAACGGTTGCCTGACTTCTGCCTGGGGCCACCACCCTGCTTCTTACTGCCTGTTGTGATGCTACGCCTCCCTCCCCCTGTGCACTGCTGTCCTCGCTCTGCATATCCTCCTGCCAGGTTGGGTCAGTTACTGGATCATCCACCACGTCGTCTTCCTCTTCCGCACCCTGCTCCTCCTCCTGACTTGCTGACAATTGTGTCTCATCATCGTCCACCACTTGTTGAGACACGTTGCCAACTTCGTGAGAACGTGGCTGCTCAAATATTTGGCCATCTGTACAGACGATCTCCTCATGACCCACTTCAATATGAGCTGGCGAGAGGCCAGAATGTGTGAATGGAAACGTGAACAGCTCTTCCGAGTGTCCAAGTGTGGGATCATTAATGTCCGAGGAGGACGTGTACTCAGCCTGGTGGTAGGAAGGAGGATCAGGTTCAGAAATGTGCGGTGCAGTATCACGGCTACTGACACTTGACCGTGTGGAAGACAGAGTGTTTGTGGTGGTGCCAATCTGACTGGAAGCATTATCTGCTATCCAACTAACAACCTGTTGACACTGGTCTTGGTTCAAGAGCGGTGTACTGCTGCGGTCCCCAAGAATTTGGGACAGGACGTGCGAGCGACTAGATGTGGCCCTTTGTTGTGGCGAAATTAGAGCTTGCCCACGACCTCGGCCTCTGCCTGCACCACCATCACGTCCACTTCCTTGTTCCTTGCCAATGCCCTTGCGCATTTTGCAATGCTGTGCACTGCTGACGTGTATATTCACTACTTGTGCGTTATATCAAAGTTTCTGGAAATTGCACACAAGTGCACCTGTACGCTGCCACCAACAGGCACACACGTGCGGTTTTAAAAACCAAGCACGGACGCAATAAGAACCTAACAGGTTTTTTTGGGGAGCGACAATTACAGACAAGTCAGACACTATCTGGACTGTTTTACACTGTGTATGTGGCGCCCCTGACCTGGTCAGGCACCACTGAGTACTGCACCCATGCTGGGGACAGTACAAAACAGGTAATCCAGAAGGCTGACCGAGGTGTGACTACACAGGCGCATAGTGATCAGGTCTCACACATTTACCTTTGAGAGGACCCCTGGGGATCCCAGGAAGGGGCGAAGCCTCCATCTCCACTCGAGGGGTGTGGTAGAGAGCCTGGTTGCTAGGTGACGTAGGCAAGAACAGGAGAGGAGGGAAGAGTGAGCCGAAGACAGTTGAGTGGTGAAGCTCAGGGAGGGCAGAAGCAGACCCTGTAGCTCTACACAGTTCTGACAACGTACGCGCAGTGACTACCGACGGGGGAGATCGGTCACCTGGTAGTGCTGCCCGAAATCCACCCACGACTAAAGAGAGAGCAACAGAGTGGAGAGTAAGGAGACTGTCAGGGAGATACCAGGCCCAAACGGGTAACAGGTCCCGGTGCAGGGATAGATCCACCTGTCCTTTGCCAAACCTGCATGAGGGGGCACTTTACACCCCCAAGACAACACCACAGAGTCCGCAGCCACGTAGCCAAAGTGAGGGCCCATAGCTCACAGGAGGCAAGCAGCCAGAGTGACCTGGTCCAGGCTACAAGCAAACGGGCCAAAAGAAGGGGAGAGAGGCACCAGCAACTTCCCTGGGCGACCCCAGCAGGGCTTCAAGCAGGGGTTACCCCAAAACACAACGGGCTAAGGAAGGCGAGTTGGTAGTCACCCTCACCAGTCAGCCTGAAGGACACCTGGTTCCAGCCTGGTTCATCCCAGCTACGCCCGGGTTACTCACCCTGCCACCATCAGTGAGTAAAAACCCCTGAAAGACATCCTGCTTGTGCGTGTGAGTCATTCTGCGACTTGTAGTTCCACACACCTACACGGGACCCTGGGGCCTGCCTCACTCTCAGGAGGCTATTACAACTGACTGCACCTACTATCAGCCCCAGGCACCCCTAACCTGCAGTGGCGGTCTCCACTGACCGCAATTCTGAGAGTGGCGTCACGACAATCAAAATAGAGGATTTCCTACCTGTGACAAGATCCAGCCGCGTGGAGTCCCTGAAGGTAATGCACCGCTGCACCGACACCGAACCTCGGGGCCCCACACATCTGGCGTCACGAACAGGATAAGGACTAGACCTGTTCAGACAGGTGACCATGTGCCTGGGCGGTCCGCTTGGAAAATTGGAAGCGCCGCCATATTGCCACCATGAAAAGCGCGCTGAAAAACAACAGCAGCCCGCGCTGGGAGAAGTTACCGCCCACGAAGAGGTGTGGCTACCCAGAGATCCCCTGAAGGGTCCTGGCCTCGCAAGTGATGAGAGCGGAGGCGTTCAGAGACGTCGGGAAAGAAAGGGAGCCAGAAGCCTGCTACTAGAAGAAGGAGACGCAGAAGAAATGGCGTCTGAACGCAGAGACCCAGAGCCAGGCTCCGCTGCCTGGTGGTATCGGGAACTTGCCCAGTTTTGCAACCAACTAGAGGCCAGGGTCGTATGGCAGATCAGCGAGGGACGCACGGAGCTTCTGGAGATGGCTGCAGCGGTTCAGGCCTATGAGAGGGGAACCGCACGACGAGTGCCAGACCGAGCGGCGACGACTCAGACCCCGATGATGTTACCGATGGGTGAGTCCTGTGTTGCCCCTGTCAGCGCGAGTGCCCCGACCCCTGCTGCCATGCCCGCGGTCCCTGGAGAGATGCCCGGCGCGGCGACGCTGAATCAGGCCGCAGCCACGCCAGGTGCGGCCCGCCGAGCCCAGGCCGCCGCAACGATGCCCAGCCCGGCCCGCAAAGATCCGGCTGCCACCGCGACCCTCCTCCACGCCGCAGGTGCGACCCGCCAAGGACCGGCTGCAGCTGCGACGCCAATCCAGGCCGCAGAAGCGCCCAGCCCGGCCCGCACAGATCCCATCGCAGCTGCGACGCCAATCCAGGCCACAGAAGCGCCCAGCCCGGCCCGCACAGATCCCATCGCAGCTGCGACGCCAATCCAGGCCGCAGAAGCGCCCAGCCCGGCCCGCACAGATCCCATCGCAGCTGCGACGCCAATCCAGGCCGCCGCAGCGATGCCCTGCTCGGCCCGCCAAGACCAGGCCGCTACCACGCCAGGCTCGGCCCGCCAAGACCAGGCCGCTGCCACGCCAGGCTCGGCCCGCCAAGACAAGACTGTACAATTATTTACCCCGGCCTGCAAGACCAGAGCAGACACCGCTCCCCAGCCCAAGGGAGTCCCTGCTAGGAAGTCCCTGCTGGGGGAGGACCCCGAATACTGGAAGCTGAAGGCTGATCTAGAGGCCCACTTCCCAAAGGAGATGGTGGACCGGTATCTGCTCCCTCCGCATACTCACAGGAAGACTCCTGCAACATTCATGCCAAAGGGTCCCCCGCCCTGGCCTGCTGATGAAAATCCATCCCTAGCGCTGCCACAAGAGGAGTGCCCAGAAGAACTAAGGGGGAGGGGAGGCCAGGAAGCTGAGAAGTTGACCCCAAAGCCATCAGCAGTGGCTGCAGCACCAGTCCAAGAGCCAGAGATGCTGCCGTATTCCCGCTGGGATGAAGAGGGACCGACATCCTCCGCTGAGGAAGATTTGTCCAGATACCTCACCTGGGAGCCTGCAAGCGGTGAGATAGCAGCCAGGCCGGACCCAGCCCGCAGGACACGGCGCCGCAGCAGGACAAGGGATCCACCTGCACCGCAGCCTCCCGAGGAGAAGGATGAGGTCACGGCCAGAGACTTAGAGGAAAAGCGGTCCTTGAGAAGAGCCAAATCGCAGGTCAGAGGCCCACTTTGTCGAGGAGTTGTAGAAGACTTCAGTCTAAGGTCTGGATATGGCTTTATAGTAGCACCTGGTGTAAAAGAGGGCATCTTTGTGAACAGAAGGGATGTTAGAGCACATTTACCTAGAGGACATCCAGGAAGAAACCTACAGATAGGAGACTCAGTAGAATTCACAAAGCACCAAGGAGAACGCGGATGGTACGCACTAGATGTCACACCCTACCCCAGAAATCCCTACAGCAAACCTGCTATCTCAACAACAGAAGATGAAGATACAGAAAAAGAAACAGACGACAGAAACCTAGAAAATGTCAGGTGCCAAAGCCCAATAGGCAAAAGCCCTGGTGGAATGGAGTAGAGAAAAGTAAAGAAAACTACAGCAGTTTGAAAAGTTTTGCAACGTTCAAGTTTAAGCACGTGCCCACATGAACTTGTGTGAGAAACCCTTTTGCACTTTAACCCACGAACCTTAAGGCTATGAACTGGCTATAGCCACAAACTCTCGCAGTGTTTATAGTTACCCCAGAGGTACAACCACTACCAGGGAGCACGCCTGTTTATGGGGCCTGGCTCTCCACCACAAAGAGGGTACCTGGTCAGCACCAACTGTGGAGGCCGCCTCTGCATCCTGCCAGAAGAGGCTGAAGGCGCGGCTCCACCAGGCCAGGTATACCCTGCAACCACCAGACCGTGAAAGCCGCCTCTACATCCTGCCAGAAGTGGCTGAAGGCGCGGCCAACGGGAGAGGCAGATGGGAAGAAAGGTCTGGGGAAGCTGATGGCCCAGACCTGGTTACCAAAAGAAACCGGTGACCTGCCGCCTGAGAGGGTTTAGGGTGGGTTAACGGACTTGTGGGTGGAGGGTGGTGATGTATGGTACCTGATGGTTTTAAAACGTTTTACCATGTTTTACTGTTTTACGCATTTTAAAATGTTGTCTTGCAGCCCGAGGACGTGCTGGTGATAACTAAGGGGGAATGTGGCGCCCCTGACCTGGTCAGGCACCACTGAGTACTGCACCCATGCTGTGGACAGTACAAAACAGGTAATCCAGAAGGCTGACCGAGGTGTGACTACACAGGCGCATAGTGATCAGGTCTCACACATTTACCTTTGAGAGGACCCCTGGGGATCCCAGGAGGGGGCGAAGCCTCCATCTCCACTCGAGGGGTGTGGTAGAGAGCCTGGTTGCTAGGTGACGTAGGCAAGAACAGGAGAGGAGGGAAGAGTGAGCCGAAGACAGTTGAGTGGTGAAGCTCAGGGAGGGCAGAAGCAGACCCTGTAGCTCTACACAGTTCTGACAACGTACGCGCAGTGACTACCGACGGGGGAGATCGGTCACCTGGTAGTGCTGCCCGAAATCCACCCACGACTAAAGAGAGAGCAACGGAGTGGAGAGTAAGGAGACTGTCAGGGAGATACCAGGCCCAAACGGGTAACAGGTCCCGGTGCAGGGATAGATCCACCTGTCCTTTGCCAAACCTGCATGAGGGGGCACTTTACACCCCCAAGACAACACCACAGAGTCCGCAGCCACGTAGCCAAAGTGAGGGCCCATAGCTCACAGGAGGCAAGCAGCCGGAGTGACCTGGTCCAGGCTACAAGCAAACGGGCCAAAAGAAGGGGAGAGAGGCACCAGCAACTTCCCTGGGCGACCTCAGCAGGGCTTCAAGCAGGGGTTACCCCAAAACACAACGGGCTAAGGAAGGCGAGTTGGTAGTCACCCTCACCAGTCAGCCTGAAGGACACCTGGTTCCAGCCTGGTTCATCCCAGCTACGCCCGGGTTACTCACCCTGCCACCATCAGTGAGTAAAAACCCCTGAAAGACATCCTGCTTGTGCGTGTGAGTCATTCTGCGACTTGTAGTTCCACACACCTACACGGGACCCTGGGGCATGCCTCACTCTCAGGAGGCTATTACAACTGACTGCACCTACTATCAGCCCCAGGCACCCCTAACCTGCAGTGGCGGTCTCCACTGACCGCAATTCTGAGAGTGGCGTCACGACAATCAAAATAGAGGATTTCCTACCTGTGACAAGATCCAGCCGCGTGGAGTCCCTGAAGGTAATGCACCGCTGCACCGACACCGAACCTCGGGGCCCCACATGTACACCAGCCCCAGATATGATGAAGGCTGGTATACGGTCACCACTACCCTGCCTGCCTGCCTGCCTGTTTACTGGTACAATAGTCCTGACAAGGACTCTTTTGGTCACTAGCCTGTATTCAGACCTGGCTATACCCTGCCTGTATATAGCAACAATAGTCCTGAGAAGGACTCTGCTACTGTACTCCGACCTGGCTATACCCTGCCTGCCTGTATACAACTAGAATAGTCCTGAGAAGGACTTTTGGTCACACTGTTTGCAGCCCTGCAACTGAAAAAGCTATAAAGGGCCGCAAAGCTTTCCCTGAATCAGCGACACTCTCCCTGCACTGACAGTCTGGATAGCTGTGAGCAGAGCACAGCGCGCCGGCCGATATAAAGGCTCGGTCACGCTGTGCAGGCCGGCCAATCACTGCAATTCCACAACTAACAGGGCTGTGGCATTGCAGTGGTCTGCCAGCCAATCCCTGCATGAGGGCTGGCTCTCAAAAGAGCGCCAACATGCAGAAATGAAGACCACGAGTACAGCACGAGTATCGCGAGATTACTCGGTCCCCGCCGAGCAGCCCGAGTACAGCGATACTCGTGCGAGTACCGAGTAGTTACAAGCATGCTCGCTCATCACTACTGGCTACTTTTTATGTGGCGAAGGGCTTTTGGGCCACCCAAGCACCAGCAGCAGGATGCCTTCTCCGTACCTTCCATGGCTATACTCTCAGAAAATGATTGGCTGTCATTTTCCATATCGAAGATTTTGACTGAAATTCACATTATTGAGGTGCCAATGTTGTTGCCCTTTGATGGTGATCTGCCATTCGCTAAGTTAAATTTCCTAAATCGGCTAAATGATACAGTTAGGTCCAGAAATATTTGGACAGTGACACAAGTTTTGTTATTTTAGCTGTTTACAAAAACATGTTCAGAAATACAATTATATATATAATATGGGCTGAAAGTGCACACTCCCAGCTGCAATATGAGAGTTTTCACATCCAAATCGGAGAAAGGGTTTAGGAATCATAGCTCTGTAATGCATAGCCTCCTCTTTTTCAAGGGACCAAAAGTAATTGGACAAGGGACTCTAAGGGCTGCAATTAACTCTGAAGGCGTCTCCCTCGTTAACCTGTAATCAATGAAGTAGTTAAAAGGTCTGGGGTTGATTACAGGTGTGTGGTTTTGCATTTGGAAGCTGTTGCTGTGACCAGACAACATGCGGTCTAAGGAACTCTCAATTGAGGTGAAGCAGAACATCCTGAGGCTGAAAAAAAAGAAAAAATCCATCAGAGAGATAGCAGACATGCTTGGAGTAGCAAAATCAACAGTCGGGTACATTCTGAGAAAAAAGGAATTGACTGGTGAGCTTGGGAACTCAAAAAGGCCTGGGCGTCCACGGATGACAACAGTGGTGGATGATCGCCGCATACCTTCTTTGGTGAAGAAGAACCCGTTCACAACATCAACTGAAGTCCAGAACACTCTCAGTGAAGTAGGTGTATCTGTCTCTAAGTCAACAGTAAAGAGAAGACTCCATGAAAGTAAATACAAAGGGTTCACATCTAGATGCAAACCATTCATCAATTCCAAAAATAGACAGGCCAGAGTTAAATTTGCTGAAAAACACCTCATGAAGCCGGCTCAGTTCTGGAAAAGTATTCTATGGACAGATGAGACAAAGATCAACCTGTACCAGAATGATGGGAAGAAAAAAGTTTGGAGAAGAAAGGGAACGGCACATGATCCAAGGCACACCACATCCTCTGTAAAACATGGTGGAGGCAACGTGATGGCATGGGCATGCATGGCTTTCAATGGCACTGGGTCACTTGTGTTTATTGATGACATAACAGCAGACAAGAGTAGCCGGATTAATTCTGAAGTGTACCGGGATATACTTTCAGCCCAGATTCAGCCAAATGCCGCAAAATTGATCGGACGGCGCTTCATAGTACAGATGGACAATGACCCCAAGCATACAGCCAAAGCTACCCAGGAGTTCATGAGTGCAAAAAAGTGGAACATTCTGCAATGGCCAAGTCAATCACCAGATCTTAACCCAACTGAGCATGCATTTCACTTGCTCAAATCCAGACTTAAGACGGAAAGACCCACAAACAAGCAAGACCCGAAGGCTGCGGCTGTAAAGGCCTGGCAAAGCATTAAGAAGGAGGAAACCTAGCGTTTGGTGATGTCCATGGGTTCCAGACTTAAGGCAGTGATTGCCTCCAAAGGATTCGCAACAAAATATTGAAAATAAAAATATTTTGTTTGGGTTTGGTTTATTTGTCCAATTACATTTGACCTCCTAAAATGTGGAGTGTTTGTAAAGAAATGTGTACAATTCCTACAATTTCTATCAGATATTATTGTTCAAACCTTCAAATTAAACTTTACAATCTGCACTTGAATTCTGTTGTAGAGGTTTCATTTCAAATCCAATGTGGTGGCATGCAGAGCCCAACTCGCGAAAATTGTGTCACTGTCCAAATATTTCTGGACCTAACTGTATTTCCATGAGTCAGACTCTTGGACAGACATCTGTTATTGGGGAAACGTTGGAGATTGGTGGGAACAGATGGCTTTACTTTTTTCCTGAACAGACACAGTCACAAGTGTGATGCCAGCTTTAAGACTTCTAGATTTCCAAATAATTTATTCAAGAACATAGGTAAGACGTAAATCCAATATGGTAAAATTTACTCTCTCAGCCATTGCTGTGCAGGAAAGACCACAAAAGAGGTCAGATGCTGCCATTTCTGGTTATCCTAGGAAGTTTCACATCAGGCTCATAGAATATTGTATAAAGTGATTTATTTTAACTAACAAGGTTATTCTAAGTGCAGGTCAATTACCACTGAGCCAGGTAGACCACTGAATAAATGAACGCCGTCATTCTTCTCCAGCAATATGAATCCTGGTGCAGTCTTTTTAAAGTGATCACTAATACCTTTCTTCAAAGAGAGAAGTATGCACATTTCACAATCAGTGCCCAGCATGTGGTACAGGCCTTCCATCATGGTTAATGTCCTGCTGGGCACATATGGTCCTTCAAGGGAATCCAGTAGCTGTTCCTGGCGACTCCATATATTGATATTTCCAGACACTTCAACTATTGCCATATTGCCATTCATGAGTAAGGAGAACTGGCTAGTGGAAATTAAAGATATATAAAAATGCCCCATCTGTTGGTTTATGATTATTAATTTTATTATTACGTTAATTTCCAGAAGAATTTAAAAGAACAGACTTATTAGAGAGTTACTTTCTGTATTAGACAAGGGTTGCCAAATTAATTTTTTATTCATTCTAGTCAGCATATAAAAAATCACGCACAGCCAACGATTTTTACAGACCATAAAAATGAATTCAGAATTAAAGTGATATATGTCTACAGCCCATAATTCTAAGGGCGGCTTTGCACGCTGCAACATCGCACGTGCGATGTCGGTAGGGTCAAATCGAAAGTGACGCACATCCGGCGTCACTTTCGACATCGTTGTGCGTAAATCCTAGATGATACGATTAACGAGCGCAAAAGCGTCGTAATTGTATCAACGGTGCAGGCTCCGACTTTTTCATAATTACGCTGCCGTGACAGGTACGATGCTGTTCCTCGTTCCTGCGGCAGCACACATTGCTGAGTGTAAAGCTGCAGGAGCGAGGAACATCACCTTACCTGCCACCGGCGGCTATATGGAAGGAAGGAGGTGGGCGGGATGTTTACATCCTGCTCATCTCCGCCCCTCCACCACTATTGGCCGCCTGCCGTGTGACGTCGCTAAGACGCCGCACGACCCGCCCTCTTAGGAAGGAGGCGGGTCGCCGGCCAGAGAGACGGTCGCAGGGCAGGGGAGTGCATGTGAAGCTGGCGTAGCGATAATTTTCGCAAAGCCAGCTATCACAAGATATCGTACCTGCGACGGGGGCGGAGACTATCGCGTGCGACATCGCAGCATCGGCTTGCGATGTCACAACGTGCAAAGCCAGCCTAACATTAAAACTTTGGTTGCATTTTCTGTGTACTGTAAAAAGATGATCAACGCAGTCATAGTAATCTGTACAAGTTTCTCCTGCTTCTTAAAATCACAGACGTATTAGGTTTTTCTATGGACTGGGGGGAAAATGCCATATTTTTAAGGATTATCCAGGAATTTCTTTACCAGTTGCAGCATTGATCAAAGATGATGATTGTCATCATATTTCACATATCATATTGCAATTAATATCTATTATAGTACATTAAACAGAAAAAAAACACATAACAGCTCCACACTAAATCTGAGTACATGAGTTTATGGCATTTTGTAGGGCCCTACTGTGGCTCTATATGCTACTGATTATATATAGAGAAATGCCAGGTTCTTATTTTAGATTCCTAATAAATCCAATAGTAAAAACTATGCCATGCTCCATCAGATGCATTACAGAGAACATACCTACTTCTGGTACATATGGAAACACCATATGGTGGTCCACAGAGTCCCCATGGCTCCATACTATGAACTCTTTAACCATGTGCTTGAGTCCTAGGACATATTGCTGATGCTGCAACAATTACTAAGGCATTATATGCAAGCAAAGGTATGAAAAGTAATGTTTCTTAGCACTTGTTTTGCTATTTTGGACAGTCAAAAAACTAATTTTTCTACAAATTTATTCAAGACCATGTTAGAAAAATGAGTACACCCCTATCAAGGTCTTAGGAGCAAAGCTAAAGTTTACAATTCAAATTTCTAATTAACAAGAATTTAACCACAAGTAACTCAAATTATATTCATTAAACAACGGTTTCTGGTACGGTTTGACAAGTTAGAACTGTGAGATTCACTCCGTGCACCACTGGTGTTTAGTGGAAAAGCTGATCTAAGATTGTGTAACCTGCTGATACTCCTGCATACGTGCGTCCCTTTCTATGGCAGGAATTATTTCGCCAAATTTTGACTTGTACCGGGGATCTAAGAGTGTGGCAACCCAGTAGTGCAGCAAGAAGGCGCTTATGTGTCTTCCGCAACCAGGAGGACCAAGTCCTTGCTATGTTGGTGGCGGTGAGGTGAGAATCATGCTTCCTTCCTCTGCCCTCGCCCCCAACCTCGCACAACAGAAATGTGATCAAGGTCTCTCTCATCTGCTGAGTCTTCCATGCCCATCGCCAGTTCGTCCTCCATTTCTTCCTGGGCTCCTGCACCTTCCTCAACAGTTTGGCTGCTACCATGTGCCCTTGTTAATCCCTCTCCCCCACCGTCCCATGCCTTCTACCTTGGTGCTGCTGACCATCTGGACCTTGCAGATCTTGGTATCCCTTCCACATATGAATCCTCCTGTACTTCCTTCCCTTCCTCTTGTCCCATCACCTGACTCCGAATACTGTTTAGCGTGTGCTCCAGCATGTAAATGAGTGGAATTGTCATGCTGATAATTGCATCGTCAGCGCTAAACATCTTCGTCGCCATGTCAAAACTGTGCAGAAGGGTGCATAGGTCCTTGATCTGAGACCACTCCAGCAGTGTGATCTGCCCCACCTCTGGATGGCTCTGGTTGGCCCAGGCTATACGTCATAACGTATTGTACCAGGACTCAGCGGTGCTGCTACAGTCGCTGCAACATGTGGAGAGTTGAATTTCAGCGTGTCAGCACATCACATTTTAGCCGGTGAACCGGCAGGCCAAAAGACTTCTGGAGCGATGCAAGTCGTTCAGCTGTGGGGTGTGAACGACGGAACTGAGCACATAGTGACCGTACCCTCTGCAGAAGCCCGTCTAGGCCGGGATAGTGGGTTAAAAATTGCTGGACAACAAGGTTCAACACGTGAGCCATACAAGGCACGTGTGTCTTTTTGCCCCGGCGAAGGGCCGCACCGTGGTTTGCAGCATTGTCGCACACGGCCTTTCCTGGCTGCAGGTTGAGTGGAGACAACCATTGATTAAACTCGGTCTCCAGAGCTGACCTCAACTCCTCAGCTGTGTGACTCACATTTCCCAGACATTTCAACGTAAACACCGCCTGATGCCGTTGAGCTCTGCTGCCAGCATAGTAAAGAGGTGTTTGGGATTCCTTGTGCGCAGTTACAACGTGGGTGACCTGACCAGAACCAGACAGGCTTTGGGTGGAGGTGGAGGACCCAGACGAGGTGGAAGAGGCAAAAGCAGTTGAGGAACTTCTACATACAGAGGAGTGATGCACAACTCGTGGGAACGGCAAGACTTGTACAGCAGACCCTTCTCCATCTTTCACCATAGTTACCCAGTGCCCAGTCAGTGACATGTAATGACCCTGTCCATGCTTACTGGTCCAAGTATCTGTGGTGAAATGCACCCTGTCACAGACAGAGTTTCTCAAGGAAACGGTGATGTTGTGTGCGACATGCTGGTGTAGTGCAGGCACACCTTTCTTGGAGAAGTAGTGGTGACTGGGCATCTGGTAGTGGGGCACTGCAATGTACATATGGTCTCGAAATTCCTGTGTATCCACCAGGCGGAAGGGCAGCATTTCTGTAGCCAACAGCTTGCAGATGCTGAAAGTAAACCTCTTAGCTTTGTCATGACTAGAAGGAAATGGTCTGTTACTTGTCCATATCTGAGGGACAGAGGGCTGGCTGCTGTGCTAAGACGGCATTGAGTAGGGTGTCCCTGGCAAACTGCTGGTTGATGAGGAAGGTGCAGGAGGAGATAGAATGTTGCCTTCATCCAAAGGTGGTGCTCTCGATATCTGAGAGAGCTCAACACCAGCAGCTGTTTCCACTTCCAAAACAACTGACAACCTGCCAATCACACTGCCTGTTGTGGGTAAAGAGGTGGAAGGTCTGCATCGAAAAGCATGTGTGACTGCTGTCCCCACAGTCACAGAGGATGAAGAGTGCACAGATGCACTTGATGGGGCAGACGGTGGTTGCCCCGCCCCGCTAGGCAGCATTGTAGCACAGTGAGCTTCCCACTGCAACTTATGCTTCATATCCATGTGCCGGTTCATGGACGAATTACTCAAACTAGTGAGTTTTTGGCCTCTACTTAGACATTGGTAACAAATCTTACAGATGACATGAGTTGGGTGATCCTTTGCGATGTTAAAAAAGGCCCAGGCTAAGCAAGGCTTAGAGCCAATGTGACCTGCAGAGCCACCATCACTTCTGCTCAGAGGCAGAGTTGTGGATGAGGATGCAGTTGTTGACATGCTTCCAGTACTCCGTCTCTGTCCATGAAGGCGCAACCTAACCTCGTCGTCACTAGCATCTTTCTCCACCTCCTCTGCTGACCTCATCGACTGCCTGACTGTGGGTTGACAGTAAGTGGGATCTCCAACCTCATCATCATCCTGTGTGTTCTTACACCCATCGTCCTCAGAGCCAACCTCTTCCTGCCCTGACCAAATAGTTAAGTTGTCATTCCAATCAGATATCTGAGTCTCATCAGCTTGTTCCTCATTGTCTCCACCAAGAGGAGTTACAGTTTGGGAATGAGGGTCTACATTATGCTCAAAACCTTCTTCATCGGGGCCCTGATCTGACTCACAAAGCTTCTGGGCATCAGTGCAGATCATTTCCTTGTCTGGACTCACTGCAGCTTTGGAGCAGACCTCTGATTCCCAGGCTATAGTGTGAATGAACAGCTCTGCAGACTCCACCATCTCTGTTACCCCATACTCTGCAGGGCGGGGGGCGACTTGAGAGCTGGTAGGGAGCAAGTGCGATTGGGGTGACACCTCAGAGGACTGGGATGTTGATGAAGTTGAAGTGGAAGAGAGGCCTCTTGATGGAGCACTTGAGATCAATTCAAGCACCTACTCTTTTTGTGCCTCATCTACATTTGGTAGCGATGGTTGTGTCCATAATAAAGGGATCATATCAGATTGTCCACGGAAAGAAGTAGACATCTTATTTTGGCTGGAAGATGGTCTTTCTTCAGCAGATGTTATTGTTGCTTTACCACCTACCCCATGAACACATACTTTTTTCCCTTTCCAACACGTCTGTTCCCCTTTCCACCAGCATCTGGCCTTTTTTCACTCATTTTGTATGTGAACAAATTGGCAACTGTTTGTTGCAGTTAAAAATTGGCTACTACAGATGGAGAGGTGGGGTAGCTTTCTTGATAGCAGTGCTACGCCACTATCCCACACTGATACTATGCCCAAAGGAATTGCCTGAGCTGATTTGTACAGATGCTGGGAAAAACAATTGCACAGCGCTGGCACAGGCCTGCCTAGCAAAGATTGCTATGAACTGCTCTAATCTAGCCCTGAAAAGGGCTGAAATTACAACTAGTCCCTACTTCCTAAACCAATGTCTTGATTGCACTTTATAGCACCCACAGCAGCAGCAGCGGGAGCGGTAACTGACACACAACCGCAGCACTGAGATAATGGCGACAATGGGGAAAATGGCCGGGTCTTATAGGGCAAAGATATGTGACATACACAACCAATGACACATGCCCTTGCTTGTCTGCAAAAAATGCACTTTGCTGTGTGTGTGTCTGTGATTGGCTGACAGCCTGGCCCGTCCCACTGGACGCGCGGTCAGGAAAAAAAAAATGGCGATCGCCATTCTTTCAGCACTTGGCAGCACTGATCTAAACCCCGTCCCCCCCCCGCACACTATACGCTGAATTTGGATACTATTATTATTAACATTGAATGACCGTATTACCGTGAAAAGCCAGCTAGCAACTAGCTACGCTTTTGGTGATCGAACCGTTATCGAACGGTAACTCGAACTGTCGAACGTGAAGCTAATCGTTCGAGTTCGTCGAACGACTCGAACTTTGCCAAAAACAGGTCGAACTTGAGATTGGCAAACGGTTCGATTAGAACACCACTCATCTCTACTCCTGATTCTAAACTGAATTCATATTGAGATACGTTATCATCACTATCCATCCACTGTCCAGGCTCTAATAGAGGTCATCCTTGAAAAATGGAGAAAGATAGATGACGCAATATCTTAACAACTTTTTCATTCCATGCCTAGAAGACTTGGGGCTGTACTAACAAGAAAAAGAGGTCATATAAAATACTAAATGTAGGACGCGGAGAAAGCCTTTGACAATGTGAGGTGGTCATGGCTGGAACAGGTGTTAAATCACCTGGGCTTACACGGAGCTTTTAGGAATTTTGTGAGGGTCCTTTATGCAAATCCTCAGGCAAGAGTGAGTACCCCGGGATTTCTGTCAAAAACATTTCCTTTGATGAAGGGAACCAGGCAAGAATGCCCGATGTCACCACTATTGTTTAACTTGGCTATTGAACCACTGGCTAGACGTTTGAATGAGGGGGGGGTGGTTTGAGGGGATCAAGTTAGGGAGGAAGTCATTGCACTCAGCCTTATTTGCTGACGATATAATCCTGTTCATGAGCAAACCTAAAACGCAATTGAGTAGAGTCATAGAACAAATTGAGGAGTTTGAGAGGTTAGCAGGGTTTAGACTTAACAAAAACAAATGTGAAATTCTCTTCTTGGATGGAAAGAGAGCGGAGGGGGAGAGGGGTGCATTATGTGACATTCCAATAGCTAGAAATACAATTAAATACTTGGGAGTACAGGTTGGGAGGGATACTAAGACCATATATTCATTAAATTATTCCCCTTTGATCGAGAAAATTGAACGTGAACTGCAAGGTTGGGCAAATTTGCCGTTGACTCTTCTGGGAAGAAATCATCTAATAAAAATGATGAGCTTTTCCAAGCTTCTCTATCCAATGCAGACAATCCCATTGCTTCTTAAACACTCAGATGTGAACAGATTGACAAAAGCATTCTCACGTTTTTTGTGGAAGGGATGTAGGCCGAGGATTAGTGCCAAAAAGCTAATGTTATCAACAGAAAATGGAGGGATCAGACTACCTAACATCAGCGGGTACAACTTGGCCTGTATCTTAAGACATGTAGTCGATTGGATGAGACGAACAAGTAGGTATTCTGACTGGGATATAGAGGCTGAATTTTGTAAACCTTGGAACCTGAGTTCAATCCTACATACCTCCATTCTAAATTTGCCGCCCAACATTAAACACTCACTGATTTGTGAGTGACACAGTGATGACTTGGAAGGCGGTTAGGAAAAAGTTTGGGTTAGCCTGGAACATCTCCAAATTCCTTAATATATGGGCTTGTCCTGACTTTCCACAGGGAAGGGAAAATTATCTCTTTAAAGAATGGAGGGAAAAAGGGATTGGAACTCTAAAAAACCTGATGCATGATACAGAACGGAGATGGATGACGTGTGAGGAGTTGAGAGCAAAGTATGACTTGCGCCCATTCCAGACTCTCCAGTTTGAACAGGTGAAACAAGGGATAATGAAGAAATTATACAACATAAATAACGAATATGAGGCAAAGCAGATGGATGCGATCATATTAAGGGACATCCAATCCACAAATATATCAAGTCTTTATGGAAATATGAGAGAAGTGTTAGTCCCTAACATATCAGGAAGAATGTTGGAAGGGTGGGCAAAGCAGTTGGGAGATCAAGAAGTGCAATGATAAGTAAAAGGGGTATTCTTCAGAAGTGGCTGGTGAAGGAAATACCAACAAAAGAAGAACTTGTTAATCAATTGAAAAAACCGCTCATGTTGGAGAAGGTGATGGTGGAGAGGTGCAAAGAAAGGATGACAGCAACATTTTTCAGTAAATGGAGAAAGTTCATAAGCGTTATATGTTCTAGAGAAGAAACAATACAAATAATGTCCACATTTGTGTCTACAGAATGGTACATGAAGGAAGACCTGTCAGGGTCCCTGTGCGAGCTGAAAGTATAGTTGGCAAAATTCTGGGTTGTGTCGCATGGAGAGGGGAGGGGGGAATGGGAGGGATAGTGTTTACAAGTAATGTTTGTAACAAGTTATCAAGGAATGCTGAAGGGGGGTAGCGGAGACTGAACAATGGAAATATACACTGACGAAGAAGGGGAAGGAGCAAATTTGATGACCGTGACAAATATTTGATCGATAAATTGTAGAGACTATGTTATTTGATATTTTGATTTGTTGACCCTTATTTTCTTCATTCTGTACCCTATTTTACCATTACAAGAAAAGAAATAAAAATTTGGTTTAAAAAAAAAAAATAGATGTAGTAGTTTTTGATGCAGCATGTATATATTCTGGCGTTAATAAATACATTTATTTAATAAATAAATAAAGTTTAAAGATAAATACATTGGTAGATTTTCATTTGCTATAAGTTACCTGAATCTGAAGAGATCTATGATTTTGCAATATGCAAAGGAGACAACATTAAGTGCTTTGCTATGTCCTGAGTAGTTAAAGAAACTCCGTCTTCTGAGGTTGTTTCTATTTTTAGTGCCTGTGTAGATTACAGCATTCCTCCCATTTCTGTAGGAAGGTACCCTCTTAGGGTACTTTTTTGTGTGACATATCCAGCAAGAAGAAGGAAAGACTGGTGGCACTCACCCTTCGTATAAAACCTTCTTTATTTCATTCGCTGTCACCATCGGCTCCTTGGGATTGTGCGGTTACCATTCCCGCAGCCTTGTTATGCGGTTACTTGCTTGTCGGCTTCAGATGTGCTCTGCGCATGGTCAGAACCGCAGGAGTCTTCTGAGTATGCGCAGTGTGCATCTGAAGCCGACACGCAAGCACCCGGATAACAAGGCTGCAGGAATGGCAAGCGCACACACGCGGGATCTCAAGGAGCTGGCGGTAACGTCGCTCATGTAAATCCATGGTATCACGCCCACAGGGGCATGATACCATGGAAACCATGCAAATGCCCATGGGGCGACGCAACGCTCAGGGGACTAGAGCCTCTGATCCTTTACATAGGGAGCATGTAAGTAATAAAACGTTTTTTTAGACATTCATATTACACAATATTACATCACAGGAAGGAGTAGGAAGGGGTTATTAGGCCACACATCACTCTGCTTCTAGTTTGGAACGCATATGGAACCTGACAGGTTCCCTTTAAAATCACAGGAGGGGGATGTGGGAGACATCTGGGCCGACGGTGACCGTTTCGTGCACAGCGGTGCTTCGTCAGGTCCCTCCACACTGTGCACCCTGAGGTATTCACTGACATTTATTGCACCAAATTCATCAAAATGGCGCAACTCACAAATTTGGCAGTCAAAAAAGAGTTCCTTGCTTTTCAGTAAACATTTTTGCAACTTTTCTCAGCAAAAATTTGCATCTATTTATGCATCCAAATGTCACAAAATAGTTTAATTTTAAAAACCTGCAAACAACCACACCAGGGTGGACTGGAGAATAGTTGTGAGTTGTGACAAATTTTGTAACCTTTAAAAAGTCCCCACAATTGATGAATCAGCCAAAAATGTACTCTAGTTTCTTTCAGACAACAACTTCACGAGCTACAAGGAACAAAAGAATTCAAGCATTTACATTTTCTTGTAGGGTAAAAATATTATGTTTTATTTTAAAATTTTAAAAACCTCGGTTGCAACTATAAAAAATTAGTTAAAATTGCAAGCTTGCTTCAAAAGAACTTCCATAATCATTGCATAATTTCAAATAACCATATGACAGAATATGTCATATCCCAAATAGTGACTTATAAGAAATAGACCTATTACACAAGACCTGTTAGAGGACAATCATAATTTGAATATATATACACTTGTATTAAAAGTAAGCAACCAACAGTTAGAACAGAAATAATAAAGATATCTTGTCTGATATTCATTCCTAATGGAGTTTGTGTTTTCAAATCATAAATCCACCAAGCTCCTCTGTTTAGTAATTTTCTTCTATATCCTTTTCTCCTCTCATAACTTCAAATACTTTCTTGATATCTATTATTGTAAATGATTTTCTGTTACCTCTTTGTGCAGTGCTGTGAAAAAGGCAGTTGTTGAAAAAAGCTGCAATTCATGAATGCTTTCAAAAATTGAAATATTAATAGTTTATTTTAACCAATTAATAAAATGGGACATGAATAAATGAAAAATTTAGATAAAATTAATGTTTAGTGTGACCACGCTTTGCCTTCAATTCTTCTAATTATACAATAATTGCACCCATGCTTCGAAGAATTTCGGCAGGTAGGTTGTTCCAAACACCTTGGAAAACTGACCACAGGACTTTTGCCAATCCTTCTTTTTTTTCTTTATATACTCTTAGCCAGACCTGATGATGTGGAGATATAGTAAGGCTTACATTAATGGAGAAAAGTATTATACCCTTGAAATTGTTCCAGAAAATGAAATATTTTTCAAAGAAAATTATCACAATTAGGGTACGCTCACACGAGCGTGAAAATCGGACGAGTGCAATGCGAGAAATTCTCGCATTGCACTCTGACCAATGTTAGGCAATGAGGTTGAGCTGTTGGTCAGCTTTTCTCGCATCCAGATTCTGGATGCGAGAAAAGCGGCAGCATGCTGCGTTTTGCTGCTACCGCCGTATCTCTCGCACCCATTCAAGTGAATGGATGCGAGAGATACATCGGACTGCACCCGGATGTTATCCCAGTGCAGTGCGATCTACGCACAGGCTGACAGTGGAGGAGATGGGAGGATTAACCCCTCCCTCTCCTCCGCAGCGCCTGCACTCAGCTTCACAGCTGTGACCCGATCGCAAGATCGGGTTACAGTCGCATGACACCCGGCTCACGCTCGCAGCAGAGCCTGAGCCGGGGGACATTAGCATATCGCATCCGATGCTCTCGCATCGGATGCCATACGCTCGTGTGAGTCCAGCCTTACACTTTTTGTCAAACATATGTTTATTTCCTTTGTGTGTAGTGAAACAACACAAATAAAAACCCAGGAAAAAAAGACCAATAGGATAGGTCCACATGTGAGGCTGACAGACTCCCCTCCTTGGGTGCTATACATACCACAGGTAGGTCCTTCAGGTGCCAATCTCCACCATTGTATGATTTTTTTAATTTTTTTTTTTTATTTGAGATTATGCTATGTACTTGCTGGTGGTGTTACATACTATTGTGTTCAGGCCCTGATTTGGACCTTATCCTGTTGGTTACTTTTCATAAAAACCAAAAAAACTGAGCTGTGACAAATGTTCAATAAACATGCAACATTACAAGCATGTGAATTGCAGCCTCAAGACTAGAAAAAAAACCAAGGAGAAAATTGTAGAAAAAATACCCTGACTATAAATAAATTGCAAGTGCTTAATAAACAGGGTACTTAGTATATACATTTTTGCAAAAAGGTAAGAAGCTGTCTCACCTCGTCACGGTGTACCCATCTGAGACAGTCCCTAACCTACTAAAGTTAAAAACATATTCTGTACCTGACTAGTGTCATGTCAAAACTTCAATATGGGGGTGCAGCCCTCCTGATACTGAGGCTGAACAATTACCTGCTTCTCACTTTTTGCTGTGTATTTAATCTGGGACCCAGCTAACCACTTTACCATCCATATTGAAGTTTTGACATGACACTAGTCAGGTACAGAATATGTTTTTAACTTTAGTAGGTTAGGGACTGTCTCAGATGGGTACACCGTGACGAGGTGAGACAGCTTCTTACCTTTTTGCAAAAATGTATATACTAAGTACCCTGTTTATTAAGCACTTGCAATTTATTTATAGTCAGGGTATTTTTTCTACAATTTTCTCCTTGGTTTTTTTTCTGGTTACTTTTCATGTATAAGCACTTCATTACTCTACTATCTTAGGGGATATACTTATTTTTCTCTGGTTATTTATATGGCCATCTGGAATTAATCTAACTATCCTGTTCCCCGCACAGAAATTAAGGGGTAGCCTGTCTCCATCCCTGTGACCTTCTTTTCTCTGTCTCATTTAATTGGATTTTATCTATGTATGTCTAATCACTAACTGCAATCACTTGTGATTTCCAGTATTTTGTATTTTTTGTAATAATAAAAACTGTATACTTTTTTCCCCAATTGTGGTGCAGTAATTCTTACTCCAAAAAAACATGGTAAATACCCCCCTTCGTTCACAAGTTTTTGTATGTATTCTATGGGGTTCATGTACACTACCATCATTATGAGGTTCGCTGTACTTGGTCTTTGTTTTTCTAATACAGCTTACATCTGTCTGTATTGCAGAGTGCCGCTGCTGCTTCCACTATCTGCTGCTGCCTCCAGATCAGCCACCTACCATGATACCTGTTGCCATGAAGTATCGTCACCAGCTGCTGACATCCATCCACCTGTCCATGCATCCATACCGGACGTAACCTCTACATCAGCTGCTGCCATCCATCCACTCGTTCATCCATCCAGGACGGACCCTTTGCACTAGCTGCTGCCGCCACTCTAGTGCCGTTTCCATACCGCTGGGGCCAGCCAATGCAACACCAGTCTTCCCGTGTGGCACCCGGATCCTACCTGCAGTGTAATACCTCCACAATCAGGAGCTCTGGTGAAAACCCGGTTCAGGTCCATAGTCAATCCTTTCTGGGTTTTCTGTGTGTGGCGGCCCAGTAGGTCCACTAAATCCCTACTCGCCTGGTAAGCCTAACAGTGTTTCAATCCTGGTGCTTTACCCAGTTCATCCCAATTGCCCTGGAGTGGAGGCAATCGGGGTAATATAAGGAATTGTCAGCTGTGATTTGTCAAACAATCACAGCTGTCATCAATCATCAAGCTTTTGGCCCCCATTACTAATTGTGTAAGTAAAAAGAAATAAACACAAAACACAGAGAAAAATATTTTAATTAAAAAAGAACAAACACTCTTTCTCCAATTTATTAACCTCCAAAACACCACTGCAAGTCCAATGTAAACCACAGACACAACGTCCAACGACAATTCTGTCTTTGTTACATCTGAGGTTGCAGTGCGCGGTCACATTAAAAAGCATGGTCGATCACTGCAGCCATGGGGACACACTAGCACAGCTATGAGCTGTGACATCAGTGAATTCACCTGATGTCATAGCTGTTGGTTACCACGGTACGCCAGCTGTGATCTCAGGCAATCTCTATGAACTCAGTGAATTCACCTCAGGTGAACGCTATATACTCACCTGAGGTGAGCAGTGAATTTCAGAAGCTGGAAAGAAAGGTGCAAATAGGGTTTCATCCTAGTAAATCAGATTTTAAACACAAGGAGGTTGCTCACCTGGAGAATTTGTGAAAAGTCACAACCACTGTAGAAGCATAACCGAAGGTCACATCCGCAGCAGTCCCCGAGAGATATCAATAGTTGCTGTAATGGAAATGGTTAAAAAACGCACTGCTGTGAAGAAAAAACTGAAATATTGGTAGGATGGGATCTTTATTTCTATGCATTTTAGAGGCACAGATCCTTCATCCTGAGGTCAGGTTACCTGAAGTCACAAGTGAAGGACTGTGGGAACCATCATGTTTTGATATGATTTTTTGCCAGGAGATGAAGATTTAGTGCAGGAATATAGTGTATAAATTTCAGCACCAAATCTGCATCTCAAATTTGACACGGTTTTCTGCCAGGAAATGCAGGTCTGTCAGCTCAGTGACTTCATCTAAGGTTGTTTCCATGAATGCCGGCGCTCAGCCAGCATTCACAGGAAGTACGTTATGACAGACACAGAGATCATCAGCTGACCCCTGGCTGTCAAGACTACACATCTGTGGCCCATGATCACATCAACCCCTTTAAGTATAGCAATTCTTTTAGCAGGGAACATATATCTCTACATACAGTGGGTATGGAAAGTATTCAGACCTCTTTAATTTTTTCACTCTTTCTTTCAATGTAGCCATTTGGTAAATTCAAAAAAGTTCATTTTTTTTCTCATTAATGTACACTCTGCACCCCATCTTGACAGAAAAAAAACAGATATGTAGACATTTTTGCAAATTTATTAAAGAAGAAAAACTGAAATATCACATGGTCATAAATATTCAGACCCTTTGCTCAGACACTCATATTTAAGTCACATGCTATCCATTTCCTTGTGATCCTCCTTGAGATGGTTCTACTCCTTCATTGGAGTCCAGCTGTGTTTAATTAAACTGATAGGACTTGATTTGGAAAGGCACACACCTGTCTACACTGGGTGCAAAATTATTAGGCACATGAGTATTTTGATCACATGATACTTTTTATACATGTTGTCCTACTCCAAGCTGTATAGGCTTGAGAGCCAACTACCAATTAAGTAAATCAGGTGATGTGCATCTCATTAATGAGGAGGAGTGAGGTGTAATGACATCAACATCCTATATAAGGTGTGCTTAATTATTAGGCAACTTCCTTTCCTTTGGCAAAATGGGTCAGAAGAGAGATTTGACGGGCTCTGGAAAGTCCAAAATTGTGAGATGTCTTGCATAGGGATGCAGCAGTCTTGAAATTGCCAAACTTTTGAAGCGTGATCCTCGAACAATCAAGCGTTTCATGGCAAATAGCCAACAGGTCCGCTAGAAGCGTGTTGGGCAAAGAAGCCGCAAGATAGCTGCCCATGAATTGAGGAAAATCAAGCGTGAAGCTGCCAAGATGCCCATTTGCCACCAGTTTGGCCATATTTCAGAGCTGTAATGTTACTGCAGCATCAAAAAGCACAAGGTGTGCCATACTCAGGGACATGGCCAAGGTGAGGAAGGCTGAAAAACGGCCACCTTTGAACAAGAAACATAAGATAAAACGTCAAGACTGGGCCAAAAATATCTTAAAACTGATTTTTCAAAGGTTTTATGGACTGATGAAATGAGAGTGACTCTTGATGGGCCAGATGGATGGGCCAGAGGCAGATCAGTAAAGGGCAGAGAGCTCAAATCAGACTCCGACACCAGCAAGGTGGAGGTGGGAAACTGGTATGGGCTGGTATCATCAAAGATGAACTTGTGGGACCTTTTTGGGTTGAGGATGGAGTGAAGCTCAACTCCCAGAAATACTGCCAGTTTCTGGAAGACAACTTCTTCAAGCAGTGGTACAGGAAGAAGTCGGTATCGTTCAAGAAAAACATGATTTTGATGCAGGGCAATACTCTATCACATGCATCCAACTACTACACAGCCTGACTGGCCAGTAAAGGTCTAAAAGATGAAAAAATAATGACTTGGCCCCCTTGTTCACCTGATCTGAACCTCATAGAGAACCTGTGGTCCCTCATAAAATGTGAAATCTACAGGGAGGGAAAACAGTACACCTCTCGGAACAGTGTCTGGGAGGCTGTGGAGGCTGCTGCACGCAATGTTGATCATAAACAGACCAAGCAACTGACAGAATCTATGGATGGTAGGCTGTTGAGTGTCATCATAAAGAAAGGTGGCTATATTATTGGTCACTCATTTTTTTGTGTTTTGTTTTTGCATGTCAGAAATGTTTATTTCTAAATTTTGTGAAGTTATATTGGTTTACCTGGTGAAAATAAACAAGTGAGATGGGAATATATTTGGTTTTTATTAAGTTGCCAAATAATTCTGCACAGTAATAGTTACCTGCACAAACAGATATCCTCCTAAGATAGCCAAATCTTAAAAAAAACACTTCAACTTCCAAATATACTAAACTTTTATATTTATAAGTCTTTTGGGTTATTGAGAACATAGTTGTTGATCAATAATGAAAAAAATCCTCTAAAATACAACTTGCCTAATTATTCTGCACACGGTGTATATAAGACCTTACAACTCACATTGCATGCCATACTAAATGAGAATCCTGAGGTCAAAGGAACTGCCCAAGGAGCTCAGAATCAGAATTGTGGCAAGGCACAGATCTGGCCAAGGTTACAAAATAATTTTTGCAGTACCCAAGGACCTTAAGAGCACAGTGGCCTCCATTATTCTTAAAGGGAAGAAGTTTGGGACCACCAGAACTCTTCCTAGACCTGGCCATCTAGTCAAACTGAACAATCATGGGAGAAGAGCCTTGGTTAGAGAAGTAAAGAAGAACCCCAAGATCACTGTGGCTGAGCTCCAGAGATGCAGTAGGGAGATGGGAGAAAGTTCCACAAAGTCAACTATTACTACAGCTCTCCACCAGTTGGGCCTTTATGGCAGAGTGGCCCGACGGAAGCCTCTCGTCAGTGCAAGACATATGAAAGCCTGTATAGAGTTTGCAAAAAAACACATGAAGGACTCCAAGACTATGAGGAATACGATTCTCTGGTCTGATGAGTGGAAGCTAGAACTTTTTGGTGATAATTCTAAGTGGTATGTGTGGAGAAAACCAGGCACTGCTCATCACCTGCCCAATACAATAACAACAGTGAAATATGGTGGTGGCAGCATCATGCTATGGGGTGTTTTTCAGCTGCAGGGACATGACGACTGGTTGGAATTGAAGGGAAGATGAATGCGGCCAAGTACAAAGATATCCTGGAAGAAAACCTCTTCCAAAGTGCTCTGAACCTCAGACTTGGCCGAAGGTTCATCTTCCAACAAGACAATGACCCTAAGTACACAGCTAAATTAACAAAAGAGTGGCTTCAGAACAACTCTGTGACCATTCTTGACTGGCCCAGCCAGAGCCCTGACCTAAACCCAATTGAGCATTTCTGGAGAGACCTGAAAATGGCTGTCCACCAACATTCACCATCCAACCTGATGGAACTGGAAAGGATCTGCAAGGAAAAATGGCAGGGAATCCCCAAATCCAGGTATGGAAAAACTTGTTGCATCATTCCCAAGAAGACTTATGGCTGTACTAGCTCAAAAGGTGCTTCTACATAATACTGAGCAAAGGGTTTGAATAGTTATGTCCATGTGATATTTCAATATTTCTTGCTTAATAAATTTGCAAAAAATTCTACATTTCTGTTTATTTTCTGTCAAGATGGGGTGCAGAGTGTACATTAATGAGGAAAAAAATGAACTTTTTTGAATTTACCAAATGGCTGCAATGAAACAAAGAGTGAAAAATTTAAAGGGGTCTGAATACTTTCCGTACCCACTGTAAGTTGTTTTATCCAGAAAAATCATAATATATGTAGGTAGGGTGCCTAAAAAGGACTAGCAGTGCCAGCATGTGGAGGAACCTGCTAGGCTAATCTTTGGCAATATTTTAGAAGTTAGTTTCCAGACAGTCATTTCTATTATTTATCCATACATATTATGTACACATTGAAGTTCTGTCTGTCCTTGACCATATGGTTTACCAAAAAAGGCAGTGTATTGCTATCTAACTACTAAATATATGATATAATGTCCATAGTACAGGACCCCACACAGCAGTTGTCTTTAAAAAAACCCATTTCTACTCACTTTAGCAGCACACTTTGTTAAAATTAAAGTGAATGTAGTCTTACCCTTAGTATAACATGTATATTGCTTTTATACCATATTGTTTACAAATGGGAATTCTGATAATACATCTTGAGGTAGAACAGCTTGTAGGAAACATGCGATGTGGGAACATTTCCAAACAGCCAGAAGGATCTGTCACTGTATCTTGACACATAGCATTTCTATGTTGTGCTTCACACATCTTCAAAGTTCACTAGAAATGATATTTTCACAGAATAATTTGATTGTACAGTTTATGTAGGACTACAATTTGAGAGTTGCATATTTTCTAATTTATTGGAAATTTTAACGAGTCAGTAAAACTAAAAAATAATTGAGAGATATTGTTTGAAGTCTCAACTATTATTTTATTAGTTTATGCACAGGTTGAGGAGATTGATAAAATTACGATTTTGTCATATAAGACGCACTTTTCCTTTCAAAAATTTGGGAGGAAAATGAGGGGTGCGCCTTATAATCCAAATGTAGCTTAGGTGGAGAGGAGTATCAGGAGGCAGGGGTGATGCTGGAGCTGCTGTGCTGCAGCTGTTGTGAGCTTTGTGCTGGGGCTGCTGTGGGCTGCTGCGGTCGGTGAGGTGTGGCGCTCTGGCCTAGCCAGGTCGTCACAAATAACATCCAAACACCGCCACCCCATTAGACAGGGACATCAGCCAAACAAAAATCCTTGTTGCCTCCCTCCAGTGTCTGATGTCCACACCAGGTGGGGCGGAGCTAAGCGGTTGGCTCCACCCACCGAGGAGTTCACAGGCCTGGAGGCGGGAAAAGTGACAGTTTAGTGTTGGAGTTTGAGAAGTGAGGAGTGAACACTTGGGTGTCTGGGTTTGTGGCCCAGGCACTAACAGCAAGGTTGGCAGACGGTGGTGGCCATCTGCAGGAGTGGTGGAGCAACGCGGAACCGTAGGACCGGGGACGGGCGATGGCCCGCCGGTACCGACTGGGGAGCGAAGTGAAGCCAGCACATACAGGCAGGGCCATCGGACCCCGACCAGGCTTGGAGCCGCCAACAATAGTCAGATCCAAATGTGACTGGAACCCCAGGGGTTTCACAACAGCAAAAGTCCCGATTGAAGGCAACAGCCCACACCGTGAGGGTATACAGCTACCGCCTAAGGCTAGAGACCCAAGGGCCAGCGTCTGCGGGCAAACGGGCTCCTCTGGTACCCATACACAGGGGAGCGGACTACCATTGGGAATCCATAGTAGTCAGAAAGAGAACATCAAGGTGCAGGGAAAGACAGCCGCCATCACCTGTCTGGGGAGAAGCACTGCAGCCGGCTGCGGGACCCGTCCATCCAGCCATTTGGTTTACCGAGGACTTTGTACCTTTCTTGCTGAGGGAGTTCACCCGTGCCATCCGGCACCACGCCGCGCTGTCCCTGCAACCCTGCACCTCACCAACCCTGCCTCCCCGTCACAACAACATCACCGGGCCCCGGGACCACCGACCCCTACCCACGGAGGGGGAAAACAACATCCCAGCTGCTCCCTACCATCCCTCCCGGGATCCCCGTCACCAACAGCGGTGGTGCCCATCTTCACCATGACCCGTAGGTGAGATCTCCACCTCGACCTACCGTAAGCCCACAGCCACCAACTCTCTCCTCATGTGGGAGAGTAGTCATCCCTTCCACATGAGGAGGGGGATCCCCAAAGGACAGTTCCTCCGTTTACGGAGGAACTGTTCGGATAAAAGGGTCTTTGAAAGCCAATCAAGGGAGCTCCGTGACCGTTTTAAAGAGAGGGGCTACCCTGGGGAGATACTCAAAAGAGCCTATAATGAAGCGAAAAACACCCCTAGAATGGAATTGTTGATGGACCGGGAGAGGCCATTGGAGCAGAATGCTTTCTCTCGCTTCATCACAACTTTCAATAACGGAGCCCCTGAAGTCCGTAAAATACTGGAGAACCACTGGCCTATTCTTCTAATGGATAGAGATGTGGGTTCCTCCTTGCCTGAACGACCATTGATCACGTATAAAAAAGGGAGATCCCTTGGTGACAGGCTGGTGCACAGCCACTTTGAACGACACCAGGAGACCAATTGGCTGTCCAGGGAGGTGAAGGGCTGCTTTAGATGCTCCAAATGCATAGCATGGCCTTACCTGGAAGTTGGGAAAACGTTCAGAAGCATGGTGCTGGACAGGAATTTTGAAATACGTCATTTCATAAATTGTCGCACTCAAGGAGTGATTTACAAAGCTACCTGCAACTGTGGCTTAGAATATGTGGGGAAAACGATCCGTGAATTTAGGCGAAGAATTGGAGACCACCTTGGCGACATCGAACACAAGAGGGACAAACCCCTAGCCAGACACATTTGGGCGAAACATGGTGGCAATCCTAGTGCCATCCGTTTTGTAGGTATTGATGTCGTCCCCAGACCAAAACGGGGTGGCGACTGGGATAGATATGTCCTCCAACAGGAAACGAAATGGATTTTGCCAGCTTTATCTAGACAGTGAGATAATTACTAGCCAATGATAACCTTGATTAATAAAAAATTTTTTGAAGTATATGTGACCTGTATAGTCCTGGAGTGACAGTAAACATAGTGAATAATCCCTCCATATATGTGAAATCCTGGATTTATACACACTTGTAATATCTGGGTAACATGACTATAACTTTATGTGTGATAAGAACTGATTACACTGAATAAGATTATTAGGATGACTCATACTAGGATGTGTGGTGATTTTTAGATAGGTGCACTTAGTAATGTGATCTTGCCCCATGATCTTCTTTTCATGTGCTAATGTATCCTCCATCTATCGGGTTTTGTGTTTTTCTATTGGGACAGGAATACTGCGATTTGCATGATGCCCCCATCCTGAGGATGATGTGTCTTGTGCCTCCTTTTGTTTTGAGTATGATGCCATTTATCGATCCGGTGCACGGGATGCGTATTGGACTAGGGCTTGTTCCCCTACATGTATCCTGAGCGCTGGGAGTGTAGGGCGTGTCATTAAGATTTGTGATCTCATTGTATGGGCGGTGAGGAGTTTGAGATTGGCATGTCTCATTTGCCATTCCCACTGCCCTGTGATCGCGCTACCTCACTTCCGGTAGGCGGATTGAACGCCGCCATGGACCTGTGGTTTGGAGCGGGCATATTAGTGTGTAATAATGGTCCCGCCCCCGCTATGACGCACTTCCGGTTTATCGCCGCGAGACCGGAAGTGCACCGCTGAGATCTTAACGTGGACGCTGTTTGCGTTCCACGCTCACACGAGGTCGACACAGGAGGTGGCGTCATCATGGGACATTAAGATGTAGCATATTAGATATACATCCACCTGCGCAACTGAATCACCACTGGTGAGTCTTTTAATTGACCTACAATCTTGATTGGGCCATTACCATTTATATACCCTTCGTCACTGTGGCTCTGGTTCCCTCATGTTATTCTGGGAGCGAGAGCTTAGGACCTCTGGCCTCTATCTATACACCGGAGTCCCCTGATGAGTCTTATACGACGAAACGCGTCGGGACGTGGATAGGATCGGTGTAGGGGTATATAGAGAGGGCCAGCTGTGGTCTGTCCTTGTTAGGACGGAAGTTTGGGCAACAGGTTTAATTTATCTCCTAGGTTCATGTAGGGTCAGTAACAACCTGACGACACAAAGAGGACCTACACGGAGGAGATCCTGTCCTGCCCTAGACCACTGAACATGGGTGAGATTGTTCTCATTTATTTGTAGACTGAGCAATAATAATTGTATTGGTCTCTCCACTGAGGACCAATATTTAGCTCTTTGATTTAGGTATATTGAGTTTTTTTGATTATTTTTTCTTCCCTAGTATATGGACCACTGTCCCACGGGTGGATAATCTACTCAATTTATGATTTATGTATTTTGTGTTTTTTTGTTTTGTTTGTTATACATCATTGACTCTTTGTGCTATGACAAGTTGATATCTCATATTCTAGAGCACTCGAGTCTTATGGTTACATGTATCCCTCTGGGCTTTTAATATTTAGAATTAAAAGTTAAATTTTAGCCTCTTATTTGCTACATTCATGACCCGTGGGTGGCGTCACGGACTAAATCCCCCAAACCAACCACCCCTTTCACTCACGGGCGAGGAGCGCCGCTCGAGTCCCCGGATCCGGCCCACCGCTCGAGCCACCGAGCAGCAGCAGCCGCAGCAGCGCCGGACCCGAGCGTTAGCGAGAGCGCAGCAGCGACGGCGTCCTCCCCGCCCACGACAGAGGCAAGGGCCATCCTGAAGATATTAGCGGCGCTGGCTTCAAATAATGGCGCCCGGAGTCAGCGAGTGCACAAATGGAGCTCTCGGCTCAAGATCTCATCTGCACATGCGCTACCTCCAGCCCATTGATCTCTCATCAGCAGACTTCAGAAAAATGGCGCCTGGAGGGTGAGATCTTGGCTTGTCATTGAGCCAATAGCTCAATCTGAAGCCTACACCACCGACAGTTTCTGGATGTTTCCTACTCACTCACGCCAGCATTGTCCTATTTCACTATCGCCCCTGCCTCTTATGACCCCACTCCATCACCGCTGCGGCCCACCCGGTAAGACACCACTGGTTTTAAGATGGCCCCTTTTTTCAACCTATTTTTGCACTAAATAAGGGGTGCATCTTATAATCTTGCCATGTAAAAAACAATAACCTACTCTCTAATTCTTCAGCAGTGTAGGAAATGGTGTCAGTCAAGGTTTTTTTGAGTAATGTGAAACGAATCTCAAAGCTCTTAAATTTGTGGGAAACCGCAAATTCCAGGAAATTTGTCTCAAATTCTATGCTCTGCAGATTAATCCACTCATTTCAAGCACTATCCTATTCAATTACTCTTTAGTGAAGTATAGCAGTGACAAATTGGGACGTTTAACTGCTGACTCCTGCTCTCGAGTGTATGAGTATAGTCTCCATCATTGAAGATCTGGCCCATGACGTTAATCTGTGGCACACCTATTTGATACTATTCTGGATGCAGGTCAGAGACAGTGCTTGGCACTCATTAATGGAACATTATGGTTGCTGAAAGTGCAATAATAGTTCCTCTGTGATGTGTGTGTGTGTATATATATATATATATATATATATATACAGTTAGGTCCAGAAATATTTGGACAGTGACACAATTTTCGCGAGTTGGGCTCTGCATGCCACCACATTGGATTTGAAATGAAACCTCTACAACAGAATTCAAGTGCAGATTGTGACGTTTAATTTGAAGGTTTGAATAAAAATATCTGATAGAAATTGTAGGAATTGTACACATTTCTTTACAAACACTCCACATTTTAGGAGGTCAAAAGTAATTGGACAAATAAACCAAACCCCAAAAAAAAATTTTTATTTTCAATATTTTGTTGCGAATCCTTTGGAGGCAATCACTGCCTTAAGTCTGGAACCCATGGACATCACCAAACGCTGGGTTTCCTCCTTCTTAATGCTTTGCCAGGCCTTTACAGCCGAAGCCTTCAGGTCTTGCTTGTTTGTGGGTCTTTCCGTCTTAAGTCTGGATTTGAGCAAGTGAAATGCATGCTCAATTGGGTTAAGATCTGGTGATTGACTTGGCCATTGCAGAATGTTCCACTTTTTTGTACTCATGAACTCCTGGGTAGCTTTGGCTGTATGCTTGGGGTCATTGTCCATCTGTACTATGAAGCGCCGTCCGATCAACTTTGCGGCATTTGGCTGAATCTGGGCTGAAAGTATATCTCGGTACACTTCAGAATTCATCCGGCTACTCTTGTCTGCTGTTATATCATCAATAAACACAAGTGACCCAGTGCCATTGAAAGCCATGCATGCCCATGCCATCACGTTGCCTCCACCATGTTTTACAGAGGATGTGGTGTGCCTTGGATCATGTGCCGTTCCCTTTCTTCTCCAAACTTTTTTCTTCCCATCATTCTGGTACAGGTTGATCTTGGTCTCATCTGTCCATAGAATACTTTTCCAGAACTGAGCTGGCTTCATGAGGTGTTTTTCAGCAAATTTAACTCTGGCCTGTCTATTTTTGGAATTGATGAATGGTTTGCATCTAGATGTGAACCCTTTGTATTTACTTTCATGGAGTCTTCTCTTTACTGTTGACTTAGAGACAGATACACCTACTTCACTGAGAGTGTTCTGGACTTCAGTTGATGTTGTGAATGGGTTCTTCTTCACCAAAGAAAGTATGCGGCGATCATCCACCACTGTTGTCATCCGTGGACGCCCAGGCCTTTTTGAGTTCCCAAGCTCACCAGTCAATTCCTTTTTTCTCAGAATGTACCCGACTGTTGATTTTGCTACTCCAAGCATGTCTGCTATCTCTCTGATGGATCTTTTCTTTTTTTTTCAGCCTCAGGATGTTCTGCTTCACCTCAATTGAGAGTTCCTTAGACCGCATGTTGTCTGGTCACAGCAACAGCTTCCAAATGCAAAACCACACACCTGTAATCAACCCCAGACCTTTTAACTACTTCATTAATTACAGGTTAACGAGGGAGACGCCTTCAGAGTTAATTGCAGCCCTTAGAGTCCCTTGTCCAATTACTTTTGGTCCCTTGAAAAAGAGGAGGCTATGCATTACAGAGCTATGATTCCTAAACCCTTTCTCCGATTTGGATGTGAAAACTCTCATATTGCAGCTGGGAGTGTGCACTTTCAGCCCATATTATATATATAATTGTATTTCTGAACATGTTTTTGTAAACAGCTAAAATAACAAAACGTGTGTCACTGTCCAAATATTTCTGGACCTAACTGTATATGTGTATATATATATATATATATATATATATATATATAATATATATATGTGCTGCCCCCGCGTCAGCAGACAGGCTGCTCGGATCCGGATCCGCGGTGACTCGAGAGACGTCTGGACCCGGGGGTCGTCTGGCCACTCAAATAAAGGGGGCTATGGGCTATGTACAGTGGATGGTGTGGAAAGTTCGTGATGCCACCCGTGGTGTGTGGTAAGGGTGAAGTACCACCTCTGCGGCTGGGAGTACCCGGTGGCGATGGTGAGGGCAGCCAGGTGTTTAACCCCTCCACGGGTAGGGGGGATGCCCCGGGACTCGGTGATGGTGTCGGGAACGTGACGTCGGGCCGGTAAGGGTTAATTGCGTACTCACTCAGTCCAATAATGCTGACGCTGACAACCGTGGTAAACCAAAGTTCTTGATGCCACTGCAGCAGGGAGGGAGCATGCCTGGATCCCGTGCCCATTGGTGTTGCTTGTTAGTCTGTGACCTTAACTTTGGCACCTCTTTTCTGTCGTTGGTCCGTTTTAGCTTAAAACTAAATGGGTCCCGCTCACCCGTATGGCTAATGGAGTGAGCTTGCACTCAGGGTTCACGCTTGGGATTTTCTGGACTATGCAGTTGGAAAGTCCTATCCCCCTCATTGCACTAGCACCCCGATTTTGGAGCGGATGGAGAACGGATCTTGAAGGCTCCGTCCTCATCGGCTAAATTACCAGGACGCCTGAAGCTACGTCCCGGTCTAGGGTCCACGTACCCTGTCGTGCCCTGGCCCCTGCCCGGTGATGGCACAAGGCCGCTGGCCTCCTCGACAGTCCGTGCCCCTTGTCATGATCCCCTGTGACCGGGGTCCAGCTCCTACCAGGTTCAGACCAACGTCTGCCACCTAGTAACTGAGGAGCCCAGCACCTGACCTCCTCTCACTTTTACCTCCAACACTACACTCCGACTGTCTCCTGACACTCCTGACCTCCCCTTAACCAACCCCCCAAGTGGCCAGCCCTATTCCCTTCAGGCTTTCCACTGGTGTGTCTGGTGGGTGTGGTGCAGAGTGTTCCTAGGGTTTTGATTAGCTTTTCCTTAGCAACACCAAAGGTCAGGGACCCGTAACCAAGGAGGAGGTGGATATCATGCAGAAGGGCAGATTGCACAATACCCTGTGACAACCTGATAGGCAAGGGCATTCTATATATATATATATGTGTATATATATATATATATACGTTTATATATATATATATACAGTTAGGTCCAGAAATATTTGGACAGTGACACAAGTTTTGTTATTTTAGCTGTTTACAAAAACATGTCCAGAAATACAATTATATATATAATATGGGCTGAAAGTGCACACTCCCAGCTGCAATATGAGAGTTTTCACATCCAAATCTGAGAAAGGGTTTAGGAATCATAGCTCTGTAATGCATAGCCTCCTCTTTTTCAAGGGACCAAAAGTAATTGGACAAGGGACTCTAAGGGCTGCAATTAACTCTGAAGGCGTCTCCCTCGTTAACCCTTTATTCAATGAAGTAGTTAAAAGGTCTGGGGTTGATTACAGGTGTGTGGTTTTGCATTTGGAAGCTGTTGCTGTGACCAGACAACATGCGGTCTAAGGAACTCTCAATTGAGGTGAAGCAGAACATCCTGAGGTTGAAAAAAAAGAAAAAATCCATCAGAGAGATAGCAGACATGCTTGGAGTAGCAAAATCAACAGTCGGGTACATTCTGAGAAAAAAGGAATTGACTGGTGAGCTTGGGAACTCAAAAAGGCCTGGGCGTCCACGGATGACAACAGTGGTGGATGATCGCTGCATACTTTCTTTGGTGAAGAAGAACCCGTTCACAACATCAACTGAAGTCCAGAACACTCTCAGTGAAGTAGGTGTATCTGTCTCTAAGTCAACAGTAAAGAGAAGACTCCATGAAAGTAAATACAAAGGGTTCACATCTAGATGCAAACCATTCATCAATTCCAAAAATAGACAGGCCAGAGTTAAATTTGCTGAAAAACACCCCATGAAGCCAGCTCAGTTCTGGAAAAGTATTCTATGGACAGATGAGACAAAGATCAACCTGTACCAGAATGATGGGAAGAAAAAAGTTTGGAGAAGAAAGGGAACGGCACATGATCCAAGGCACACCACATCCTCTGTAAAACATGGTGGAGGCAACGTGATGGCATGGGCATGCATGGCTTTCAATGGCACTGGGTCACTTGTGTTTATTGATGACATAACAGCAGACAAGAGTAGCCGGATGAATTCTGAAGTGTACCGGGATATACTTTCAGCCCAGATTCAGCCAAATGCTGCAAAGTTGATCGGACGGCGCTTCATAGTACAGATGGACAATGACCCCAAGCATACAGCCAAAGCTACCCAGGAGTTCATGAGTGCAAAAAAGTGGAACATTCTGCAATGGCCAAGTCAATCACCAGATCTTAACCCAATTGAGCATGCATTTCACTTGCTCAAATCCAGACTTAAGACGGAAAGACCCACAAACAAGCAAGACCTGAAGGCTGCGGCTGTAAAGGCCTGGCAAAGCATTAAGAAGGAGTAAACCCAGCGTTTGGTGATGTCCATGGGTTCCAGACTTAAGGCAGTGATTGCCTCCAAAGGATTCGCAACAAAATATTGAAAATAAAAATATTTTGTTTGGGTTTGGTTTATTTGTCCAATTACTTTTGACCTCCTAAAATGTGGAGTGTTTGTAAAGAAATGTGTACAATTCCTACAATTTCTATCAGATATTTTTGTTCAAACCTTCAAATTAAACATTACAATCTGCACTTGAATTCTGTTGTAGAGGTTTCATTTCAAATCCAATGTGGTGGCATGCAGAGCCCAACTCGCGAAAATTGTGTCACTGTCCAAATATTTCTGGACCTAACTGTATATATATATATATATACGTATATATATTTATATATATAATTGCCTTATTCTGTCTGTCTGTCTGTCTGCCTGTCTGTCTGTCTGTCTGTCATGCTCCAAAATTGTGTCCTTACGGTGACACAAAGCTGATTGGCCGCTGGGCTCGCCATGGCCCCGCCCCCCCACACGGATTGGCCGCTCGCCCAGGCTGCGCCCCCACACGGATTGGCCAGCCGCTCGCCCAGGCTCCGCCCCCCCCACAGATTGGGCTCTCGCCCCGGCACCCTGCAGGCATTGGCAACTCGGCCACGCCACTCCCCGCCCCCCTCACGCAATGCACGCTAGCTCTGGCTCCGCCCCCCCCCGCATATTCCCCGAACTGACACGGTCACGGCCACGACTCCCAGGTGAGTACTGTACTCCCCCCCCCCGGGAGCCCACATCAGCGTACGCCGCCAACCCAGCCGACACTTACCCTCGCATTGCTGGCCTTGCCGCCGTATGCTGGTGTGGGCTCCCGTGCGAGCGGGGGACGGGATACGTTGGTAACCATGCACACACATAACAGCACACACACACACATACACACACATCAGATTACACTCACTCTCACACACACCTCACACACACCTCACACACACATCACATCGCATCCACACACTCACAGCATCCGGCGATATCGCTTGCTTCTCGGCCTCGATACTGTGCTGTTGTGACCTTCCAGGACCTGACGGAGGATCACATGGCCAGAAGCATGTGGTATCTCCGGATGTTGTGAGTGTGAGCGCGTATGTGCGATTTCGTCAGTGTCTGTGTGTGTGAGTGTATGCGATCGGGTGTGTGTGAGTGTATGCGATCGGGTGTGTGTGAGTGTATGCGATCGGGTGTGTGTGAGTGTATGCGATCGGGTGTGTGTGAGTGTCGGGACCGGGTGTGTGTGAGTGTCGGGATCGGGTGTGTGTGAGTGTATGCGATCGGGTGTTTGAGTGTCGGCAGAGGAGCACGGCGTGCTGGAGGAGGCTGGGAGCAGAGAGGCTGATCTTGGGGAAGGCTGGGAGGGGGAGGCTGATGCTGGGGGAGACTGGGAGGGGAAGGCTGATGCTGAAGGAGGCTGGGAGGAGAGAGGCTGATCCTGGGGAAGGCTGGGAAGGGGAGGCTGATGCTGAGGGAGGCTGGAAGGAGAGAGGCTGATGCTGGGGGAGGCTGGAAGGAGAGAGGCTGAGGCTGGGAGGAGAGAGGCTGATGCTGGGGGAGGCTGATGCTGGGGGAGGCTGGTAGGACGGAGGCTGGGAGGAGAGAGGCTGATCCTGGGGAAGGCTGGGAGAGGGAGGCTGATGCTGGGGAAGGCTGGAAGGAGAGAGGCTGATGCTGGGGGAGGCTGGAAGGAGAGAGGCTGATGCTGGGGGAGGCTGATGCTGGGGGAGGCTGGGAGGACGGAGGCTGGGAGGAGAGAGGCTGATCTTGGGGAAGGCTGGGAGAGGGAGGCTGATGCTGGGGGAGGCTGGAAGGAGAGAGGCTGATGCTGGGGGAGGCTGGAAGGAGAGAGGCTGATGCTGGGGGAGGCTGATGCTGGGGGAGGCTGGGAAGAGAGAGAGGCTGGGTGGAGAGAGGCTGATGCTGGGGAAGGCTGGGAGGAGAGAGGCTGATGCTGGGGACAGAGAGGAGAGGCTGATGCGCCAAAGCCAAGCGACACTACTCTGTCCTCCTCCTCCTGGACCTGTCCTCTGCATTCGACACAGTAGACCATTCCCTCCTACTACAGATTCTCTCATCTCTGGGCATCACAGACTTGGCCCTATCTTGGATATCCTCATACCTAACCGACCGAACTTTCAGCGTCTCCCATTCTCACACCACTTCCTCATCTCGCCCCCTATCTGTCGGTGTCCCCCAAGGCTCAGTTCTTGGACCCCTGCTGTTCTCCATCTACACCTTCGGCCTGGGACAGCTCATTGAGTCCTACGGCTTCCAGTATCATCTCTATGCCGACGACACACAGATCTACCTCTCTGGACCTGACATTACCTCTCTACTAACCAGAATCCCACAATGTCTGTCTGCTATTTCATCCTTCTTCTCTGTGCGATTCCTAAAACTTAACATGGACAAAACAGAATTCATTGTCTTTCCTCCTCCTCACTCATCTCCTCCAACAAGCCTTTCCATCAAACTCGATGGTTGCTTACTCTCCCCAGTCTCACAAGCTCGTTGCCTTGGAGTGACCCTCGACTCTGCTCTATCCTTCAAGCCACACATCCAAGCCCTCTTCACCTCATGCCGATTACAACTCAAAAACATCTCCCGGATCCGTGCTTTCCTTAACCAAGAATCCGCAAAAACATTAGTGCATGCCCTCATCATCCCCCGCCTCGACTACTGCAACCTCCTGCTCTCTGGCCTCCCTTCCAACACTCTTGCACCCCTCCAATCTATCCTAAACTCTGCGGCCCGCTTAATCCACCTCTTCCCTCGCTACTCCCCAGCCTCGCCACTCTGCCAATCCCTTCACTGGCTTCCCATCACCCAACGACTCCAGTTCAAAACACTAACCATGACATACAAAGCCATGCACAACCTGTCTCCTCCCTACATCTGTGACCTAGTCTCCCGGTACCTACCTGCACACAACCTCAGATCCTCACAAGATCTCCTTCTCTGCTCCTCCCTTATCTCCTCTTCCCACAATCGCGTACAAGATTTCTCCCGTGCATCCCCCATACTCTGTAACGCTCTACCTCAGCACATCAGACTCTCCCCTACCATGGAAAGCTTCAAGAGGAACCTCAAGACCCACCTCTTCCAACAAGCCTACAACCTACAATAGCCCTCAGTCCAGTAGACCACTGCGCAACCAGCTCTGTCCTCACCTATTGTACCATCACCCATTCCCTGTAGACTGTAAGCCCTCGCGGGCAGGGTCCTCTCTCCTCCTGTACCAGTCTGTTATGTACTGTTAATGATTGTTGTACGTATACCCTTTCACTTGTAAAGCGCCATGGAATAAATGGCGCTATAATAATAAATAATAATAATAATAATTAATAAAATGCTGGGAGGAGAGAGGCTGATGCTGGGATGAGAGAGGCTGATCCTGGGGAAGGCTGGGAGGGGGAGGCTGAGAGAAGAGAGGCTGATGCTGAGGCAGGCTGAGGCTGGGGTAGGCTAGGAGGAGAGAGGCTGATGCTAGGGACAGAAAAGGCTGATGCTGGGAGGAGAGAGGCTGATGCTGTGAGGAGAGAGGCTGATGCTGGGAGGAGAGAGGCTGATGCTGGGAGGAGAGAGGCTGATGCTGGGAGAAGAGAGGCTGATGCTGTGTGCAGAGAGGCTGATGCTGCGGGCAGAGAGGCTGATGCTGCGGGCAGAGAGGCTGATGCTGGTGCAGCATGGGGGATGGAGCACGATGGGGGGTGCACAGCATGGGGGATGGAGCATGATGGGGAGTGCGCAGCATGGGGGATGGAGCACGTTTGGGAGTGCGCAGCATGGCGGATGGACCACGTTTGGGAGTGCGCAGCATGGCGGATGGACCACGTTTGGGAGTGAGCAGCATGGCGGATGGAGCACGTTTGGGAGTGCGCAGCATGGCGGATGGAGCACGTTTGGGAGTGCGCAGCATGGCGGATGGAGCACGTTTGGGAGTGCGCAGCATGGCGGATGGACCACGTTTGGGAGTGCGCAGCATAGCGGATGGACCACGTTTGGGAGTGCGCAGCATGGCGGATAGAGCACGTTTGGGAGTGCGCATCATGGCGGATGGAGCACGTTTGGGAGTGCGCAGCATGGCGGATGGAGCACGTTTGGGAGTGCGCAGCATGACGGATGGAGCACGTTTGGGAGTGCGCAGCATGGCGGATGGAGCACGTTTGGGAGTGCGCAGCTTGCCGGATGGTGCACGATGGGGAGTGCGCAGTATGGCGGATGGAGCACGTTTGGGAGTGCGCAGTATGGCGGATGGAGCACGTTGGGGAGTGCGCAGCATGGCGGATGGAGCACGTTTGGGAGTGCGCAGCATGGCGGATGGACCACGTTTGGGAGTGCGCAGCATGGCGGATGGAGCACGTTTGGGACTGCGCAGCATGGCGGGTGGAGCACGTTTGGGAGTGCGCAGCATGGCGGGTGGAGCACGTTTGGGAGTGCGCAGCATGGCGGATGGAGCACGTTTGGGAGTGCGCAGCATGGCGGATGGAGCATGATGGGGGGTGCGCAGCATGGCGGATGGAGCACGTTTGGGAGTGCGCAGCATGGCGGATGGAGCACGTTTGGGAGTGCGCAGCATGGCGGATAGAGCACGATGGGGAGTGCGCAGCATGGCGGATGGAGCACGTTTGGGAGTGCGCAGCATGGGGGATGCAGCACGATGGGGAGTGCGCAGTATGGCGGATGGAGCACGTTTGGGAGTGCGCAGCATGGCGGATGGACCACGTTTGGGAGTGCGCAGCATGGCGGATGGAGCACGTTTGGGAATGCGCAGCATGGGGGATGCAGCACGATGGGGAGTGCGCTGCATGGGGGATGGAGCACGATGGGGGGTGCGCAGCATGGGGGATGGAGCACGTTTGGGAGTGCGCAGCATGGCGGATAGAGCACGATGGGGAGTGCACAGCATGGCGGATGGAGCACGTTTAGGAGTGCGCAGCATGGGGGATGCAGCACGATGGGGAGTGCGCAGTATGGCGGATGGAGCACGTTTGGGAGTGCGCAGCATGGCGGATGGACCACGTTTGGGAGTGCGCAGCATGGCGAATGGAGCACGTTTGGGAGTGCGCAGCATGGGGGATGCAGCACGATGGGGAGTGCGCTGCATGGGGGATGGAGCACGATGGGGGGTGCGCAGCATGGGGGATGGAGCACGATGGGAGGTGCACACCTCCCCCCAACACACACACGCGCACTGCACAACACACACACACTGGGAACCACAAACAACGCCCTACACAGACACCCACACACACAGACAACGCTGCACACACACAACACCCAACACACAAACACCGCAGCACACACAAATATACGCACATACCGCACAACACACACATTGCTCAAAACATACCTCCCCCCAAAACACACTACACACACACAAACCGCACAACACACACACACACACAACGCTACAGACACACAGCGCTCCACAAACAATGCAACACACGCAACACACATACAACACCGCTCTCACCCCCCGCCACACCCAGAACATGTACAGCGCCCTACACAAACACTTGGTAACTACACACAACAACATCTATATATATATATATATATATATAACAAAAATCATACATGAACTACACAATACGTAAATTCTAGAATACCCGATGCGTAGAATCGGGCCACCTTCTAGTATATATGTATATATATATATATATATATATATACAGGGAGCATACAATACAGAATTATAACTTTACTCTCTCTTTTATTTTTATCTTTGATCAGACATTATGTGGTATAAGACTTTACTATTTGTCCTAGTAAATTATAAAATTATAACAAGCCTCAATTGTCTATCTTATGGAATAGAGATATTCTGAAATCTACTGATGGCTGATTGTGAGCATACCAGTCTGTCTAGTCAAACATGAAAAGGCAGGACTTTACTGTCATGTAGGCACCAAGTGACATGGTGTCACACTCTTTAACTCACAAACACGTACAGTAAAGTTTTAACACAAAAAGAAAAGGTCCTCACACCATATTCATTAATAAACATTAAGGAAGACACTTTAAAGCGCCAAACTCTTCAATGAAGACTCTTGACCAAACACCTGTTCCTCATGTGTTATCCAGACCATTCTTTGTCTCTTCTTCCTGAGGAGAGAGGTGAGAAAGAACAAAGTAATACATGGCCAAAGACACTTCTCCAACAGATGGGAAGCTGGGGAAGAAAGGAGGTGATGGTGAAGAAGATGTTGCCTCATTGAAAATCCAGGTGGAAGAATCAAAGTACAGCTTGGGATATATCTGAAGATCTCCAGAAATCACTTGATTCTACAGCTGCACTTCTATATTACACCTGTATATTAAGCTTTATAAATTCAATGTGTGAGTGGAAGTCTTAAAAGTGGGTTTTCAAAGTCAAAGAAAGCTCAGTGGGAGAACTGAAACGTGACAATATCAGGCTCCAACCAATATTAGATAAGGTAGCTTAGGTTAGATTCATCACTCATGGAACACGTTAGTAGTCATCCATGTATCAATATATCCAGTTCATATTGTTAGTACCTACATACGATAGCTCTTTCTCCTCATCTCACAGCTGTACTCTCTGAGACCATTGGCTGAAAGCTGAAACAAAAAATAACACTGGTTTCCTATCAGTTCACTTCCCCTGAAATCTGGAAAAGAAAGAGATTAGAACATTATACAGACCCCAAAATGATATCAATAAATAATACAGCTTGTCCCGCAAAAAACCAAGCACTCATACAACTCTATTGTTATGGCTCTCAGAATATGATGACTGAAACTTTTTTCTTTTTTGAAAAAAAAAAAAATAGTAAAAAGACTGTAGATTCACTAATAATATAATCATATTGAGCTGTAAAACAAGGTTACCAAGTCAATTTGCCTAAAATGTGGACGTCATAGTTACATAGTTACATAGTTACTTAGGTTGAAAAAAGACCTAGGTCCATCTAGTTCAACCTTCCTCCACCAGTTCTACATTTAGTCACTAAGTCATTTATAACCAACAATGTTTTGTGTACTGAGGAAATCATCCAGCCCTTTTTTAAAAGCTGTTATAGTATCTGCCATTACTACCTCTTGTGGTAGTGTATTCCACAGTCTGACCGCTCTAACTGTAAAGAACCCTTTCCTATTTAGGTGTCGGAATCGCTTTTCTTCCACTCGCAGTGAGTGCCCCCTGGTCCTTAGTATTGTTTTTGGAAGAAATAAGTCATGTGCCAGTCCTTTATATTGACCACACATGTATTTATACATATATATGAGATCTCCTCTGAGACGTCTTTTTTCTAAGCTAAACATATCTAACTTTTTCAACCTGCCATCATATGGGAGGCCTTCCATTCCTTGTAATAGTCTAGTTGCCCGCCTTTGAACTGACTCTAACTTCTGAATGTCCTTTTTAAAATGTGGAGCCCAAAACTGGATCCCGTATTCCAGATGTGGTCTTACAAGTGATTTATAGAGGGGTAACAATACGTTGGGATCACGGGATCTAATCTCTCTTTTTATACACCCTAAAATCTTGTTTGCTTTAGCAGCTGCTGCTTGACATTGAGTGCTGCTGCTCAGCTTATTTGTAATGAGAATACCCAAGTCCTTCTCCTGTTCTGTAGTCCCGAGTTTACTTCCATTTAATGTATACGCAGCTATAGAATTACTCCGTCCTAGGTGCATTACTTTACATTTATCAACATTAAATCTCATTTGCCAAGTATCTGCCCATTCTGACATCTTATCCAGATCTTTTTGTAATATTGTACTATCCAGGTCAGTTTTTAATATCCTACATAGTTTGGTGTCATCGGCAAAGACTGACACTGTACTATCAATCCCATCCACAAGGTCATTAATAAAGAGAGTAAAAAGAATCGGTCCAAGCACAGATCCCTGCGGCATCACACTGCTGACTATAGCCCATTTAGAGAATGTACCATTTATGACTACTCTTTGTTTCCTATCTCTTAGCCAATTCCTTACCCAGTTGCATATTGTGTCCCCTAGTCCTTGCTTCTGGAGCTTTAGTATAAGGCTATTATGTGGTACAGTATCAAATGCCTTTGCAAAGTCCAAATAAATCACATCAGCTGCATTACCAATATCCAGTTGGTAATATCCATACGTCATAAAAGCTGAAGCCCAAGAAACAATGGTGGAATTGCTGTTGTTTTAAATTTCATCACTCTTGGAACTTTTTTCCATTTTTTAGCACTTTATATGGTGAAATGAAAGATATAATTAAAAACTGCAACTTGCCCAATAAAAAACAAAGCCCATAGGGCTATATTGAAGTCAAAATAAAAAAAGTATTGGGTCTTAGAAGATGAGAAGGAGAAAACAAAAGCTGAAAAAAGGAAAATGGCTATATATACTAGTGGCTACATGAAAAAGAAAAATGTTACGGTTACTTTATTCAGGCAGATGACAGGTCTTCTGAGCGTTTGTAGCATTGTAGCGTTTGTAGCATTGCTTGCTCCTGAATAATGCCTTCTATAAATATATTCAGCCATCATCAATCGTATCTTTTATGGAGGCTAAAAATGAACTAACAGGAGGAGGAGCAAACAGTCATATACTGTAACTGATGTCATATAAGCCCCCTTCCCAATCTGATTATTAAAAATGGCCTATACCAACGGCTGACTGATTTTCATTACTATGCTCGTTTATACTGTATAATGCCATCATACAGGACTTTAGAGACATTATTATCACTGTCCCCATTTGGGCTCAAAATCTTAACCCCAATCATTATGTGTTTGGATTGTAGGAGGAAACTGAAGAACCCGGAGGAAACCCATGCAGACATAGGGACAACATACAAACTCTTTGCACATGTTGTCCTTGGCGGAATTTAAACCCAGGACCATATTGCATAAGGCAGCAGTGCAACACACTAAGGGTATGTGCGCACGTCGCGTTCTCTGCAGTGCAGAAAAGAACGCACCCTCTGGCAGACTGGACACTGCGTTTGTAAAAAAAAATGCATCCACAATGCATGCATTTTGGATGCTTTTTCCATGCATTTTGCATGTGTTTTGGATGCATTTTGACAGTGCGTTCCCCGGGCAATTCAGCTCTGCTACATGCCGGCTGACAGCAGACACAGACAAGGTTGCGCAATGAAAATGAACTCGGGTGAACTTCACCCGACTTCATTGTCATACCATGGCTCTGTCTGTGTGTGGCGTCCTGATTAGTGGTCACCCGTAAAGGACTCACCGGTGACCACTAATCCCCTGAGTGACTGAAGTGAGCAGTACGATTAGCGCTGCCATCACTCAGGTTACCCGCGGCCAGCTGGAGTCCTCCACCCGAGACCGCAACTCACCTGTGACTTCATCGCTGATCGCGCGGCTCACTTCAGTTGCTGCATGGCGCTCACAGGAGCGGCGGTGTTCAGAGCTGGATGCGTCGCGGGACCTCGTGTGGATTACGTCAGACCTGGAGGGGTATTTGAGGATTTTAATAAAGTGGTGAAAGAGGGTTTTTTTTTGTCTTTTATTCCAAATAAAGGATTTTTTGGATGTGTGCGTTTATTTTCTTTAACTTACAGGTTAATCATGGAAGGTATCTCGGGGAGACGCCTGCCATGATTAACCTAGGACTTAGTGGTAGCTATGGGCTGCTGCCATTAACTCCTTATTACCTCGATTACCACCGCACCAGGGCAATTCGGGATTAGCCGAGTAGAGTCCCGGGACTGTGGCATCTAAAGGATGCGGCAATTCCGGGTGGCTGCTGGCTGATATTGTTAGGCTGGGGGGCTCCTTATAACGTGGAGCTCCCCATACTGAGAATACCAGCCTTCAGTCATGTGGCTTTACCCTGGCTGGTATCAAAATTGGGGGGGACCGCGTGTCGTTGTTTTTAATTATTAATTTACTTATTTTACTGCACGATATAGACCCGCCCACCGGTGGCTGTGATTGGTTGCAGTGAGACAGCTGTCACTCAGCATGGGGGCGTGTCTGACTGCAACCAATCAGAGGCGCCGGTGGGTGAGGAAAGCAGGGAATACCAGATTGAATAATGAGCGGCCGGCATTTTCAAAAGAGGAAAAGCCGCCGGAGCAGTGTGATAGCCGTACAGCGCCGTGCCGGTGATCAGGGATCGGTTAGTATGAGAGAGAGGGAGAGACTGACCGATGGACAGAGAGAGGCACAGACAGAGAGAGAGACCGACTGACAGAGAGAGAGAGGCAGACAGAGCGACCAACTGACAGACATCCACAGACAGAGATTGACCGACATTGAAGACCTGCGTTTTGCTTGTCAAAAAAGCATGAGGAACGCAACAACAATGCAGTACAAGTGCATTTTTGTTGTGTTTTGACCCACATCATTGATTTCAATAGGTGGAGAATGCTGCTACAATGCACAAAAGAAGTGACATGCTGCTTTTTTGTCCGCAGTGATTTTGGGCATCCAAAACGCTGCGTTTACAAATGCAGCATGTGCATTGATTTTTCGGCTTTCTCATAGGCCAATGCTGCGATGTCGCACACGATAGTCCCCGCCCCTGTCTAAGGTACGATATCTTGTGATAGCTGGCGTAGCGAACATTATCGCTACGCCAGCTTCATATGCACTCACCTGCCCTGCGACCGTCGCTCTGGCCGGCGACCCGCCTCCTTCCTAAGGGGGCGGGTCATGCGGCGTCATAGCGACGTCACACGGCAGGCAGCCAATAGCGGCGGAGGGGCGGAGATGAGCAGGATGTAAACATCCTGCCCATCTCCTTCCTTCTCATTGCATCCGGGAGGCAGGTAGGAGATGTTCCTCGCTCCTCGGCTTCATACACAGCGATGTGTGCTGCCGCAGGAACGAGGAACAACATCATACCTGTCGCTGCACCGGCATTATAGAAATGTCGGAGAATACACCGATGATATGATAATGACGCTTTTGCGCTCGTTAATTGTATCATCTAGGATTTACACACTACGACATCGCAAGTGACGCCGGATGTGCGTCACTTTCGATTTGACCCCACCAACATCGCACCTGCGATGTCGTAGTGTACAAAGCCGCCCATAGACTTTGCTGGGGAAGCTGAACGCATGCAATTTGGCACTGAAAACGCTGCAGTTCAAAACGCAGCATTTCCGTGGAAAAAAAACGCAACATGCGCACATAGCCTAAGTGTTAACTGTGATGCCCTGATGTTCATTATCATTAATTATTGTACATTGCGGGCCATATATCTGCCAGTGGGAAAGGACACTTACTTGAAAGATAGTGCTTTCTTTTTTTGTCCTAGTGTTAACTAACTGGATAACAAAGATTATGTAAAACAGCCAAAGGCCCCCTTCACACGTCCGTGATACACGTGCGTGTTTGGTCCGTTTTCGTATATACCGGAGACACGGCCAAACGTGCACCAATGTTAATCTATGATTGTGGTCACACGTGCGTTATTTCATTATGTCTTCATTAGCTGCGTGGAGGTGACCGGAGCGGCGGTGTATTCTGCAGCTCCGGTCACCTCCATGCAGCAGAGCTGGAAGCGACGCTGGACCATCCTGGATGACGCCGGACATGGAGGGCTTTTTCGGGCTGATTAAATTGTTGAACCAGGGTATATGTGTGTGTTTTTTATTTCTAATAAAGGATTTTTCGGGTGTGTGTGTTTATTTACTGTAATTTACAGATTAATCATGAAAGGAATCTCGGGGAGACGCCTGACATGATTAATCTAGGATTTAGTGGCAGCTATGGGCTGCCATTAACTCCTTATTACCCCGATTTGCCAAAGCACCAGGGCAAATCGGGAAGAGCCGGGTACAGCCCCAGAACTGTCGCATATAATGTATGCGGCAATTCTGGGCGGCTGCTGACTGATATTGTTAGGGTGGGGGGCTCCCCATAACGTGGAGCTCCCCATCCTGAGAATACCAGCCTTCAGCCGTATGGCTTTATCTGGCTGGCATTAAAATTGGGGAGGACCGCACGCCATTTTTTTTTAATTATCTATTTATTTATTTTACTGCACAGTATAGACACGCCCACCGGCTGCTGTGATTGGGTGCAGTGAGGCACCTGTCACTCAGGGTGGGGGCGTGTCTCACTGCAACCAATCATAGGCGCCGGTGGGCGGGGAAAGCAGGGAATAGGAGATTGTTTAATGAGCGGCCGGCTTTTTCAAAATAGTAAAAGCCGCCGCAGCAGTGTGAATGCCGTGCAGCGCTGCGCCGGAGATCGGGGAACGGTAAGTATGAGAGAGGGGGGGAAACTTCAGTCACTCGGGGGATTAGCGGTCACCGGTGAATCCTTCACAGGTGACCGCTAATAATCAGTACTCGACACAGACAGAGCCGCGGTATGAGGATGAAGTCGGGTGAAGTTCACCCGAGTTCATTCTCATCGCGCAACTCTGTCTGCTGTCAGCCGACATTTATAAACGACATTGTGCATCACACACACGGACATTCCACACGGATATTCCACGTACACATACACGTTAATTCCACACGCACACACGGACGTTCTGCACACAAACACGGCTAGCATACGCAATTCACACAGGTGCCACACGGACCATAAAAACGGACACAAAAAACGGGACACGGACCCGAAAAACGGCCTGTAACACACGTGCGTGTTTTTCACGGACGTTGTGAAGGGGGCCTAAGAGTGCGCGTCATGATCAGTGTTTGGCAGTGTTTTGGATGCACCATGCTTTAGCTGCGTCCAAAACGCGCTGCGTTGTACAGTACAAGCATAGTGGATGGGATTTCTAGAAATTGCATGCCCACAGTGCTTGTTTTTTCTGCAGCAAACACTGACCTGCGGTGCGGCTGTCCAGAACGCAGCATGTCAATTGTTTGCTGTGGATTCGCATGCGTCTTCCGTAGGGAGAACACAAACAGGAGCACTGAACACTGATTGTGGGCACAGTCAACTGCAGTCTCCTGCGTTCTCCTGTGGAGGAGATGCGCGGCCCCGCAGGTCAGGACCCGCTGCGTCCAGGACACAGTGAGTCCTGATCATAGGCACATACCCTAAGGGGTACTTTGCACGTTGCGACATCGCTAGCATCGGCTAGCGATGCCGAGCGCGATAGTACCCGCCCCTGTCACACATGCGATATCTTGTGATAGCTGCCGTAGCGAACATTATCGCCACGGCAGCTTCACATGCACTTACCTGCCCTGCGACGTCGCTCTGGCCGGCGACCCACCTCCTTCCTAAGGGGGCGGGGTCGTGCGGCGTCACAGCGACGTCACACAGCAGGCGGCCAATAGAAGCGGAGGGGCGGAGATGAGCGGGACGTAAACATCCCGCCCACCTCCTTCCTTCCGCATAGCCGGTGGAGGCAGGTAAGGAGATGTTCCTCACTCCTGCGGCTTTACACACAGCAATGTGTGCTGCCGCAGAAACGAGGAACAACATCGTATCGCCTATTGGTGCGACATTATGAACATAACCGACGCTACACAGATTACCGATTTTTGACGCTTTTGCGTTCGTTTATCGGCGCATCTAGGCTTTACACGTTGCGACATAATTACCGACGCCGGATGTGCGTCACTTTCGATTTGACCCCGACGATATCACAGTAGCGATGTCGCAGCGTGCAAAGTACCCCTAAGAGTACAAGTTTTTGCAAACGTTTAGTATTTGTTTGTGCAAACGTTCTGCATCATTGCTGCACCTCTTGATAGGAAAAACGTTTTTTGGTGCATATTTAATATGATTTTGATGTGTTTTTGGCAGCAGGGTCAGGAAAAAGGTAAGTCGACTCTGAACACCTGAAATCTAAGGTGCAATTTTCCTCCGTGTTCAGGCAGGAAAAGCTTCCCTAGGGTATTTTTAAGATTACTCTTTAACCCTTGTTTACTGATTTTCAGTTTTCATCTAATCTTCCTCCGGTCTAGGGCTATCCTTTTCAGCAGGTATAGGAAAAGGGTTCCACGTCGGCTCCAGAAAATGTAAGGTTGTCCCACCCTCCATAGTCAGGTAGGGGACAGTTCCCCTAGGGTCTTTTATGTCTTTTATGGCCCCCCTTTAGCCTATAATTTCTTGCCTTTTTACATTGGTCGTCCTGACCTTGTTGCTGATTTTTATATATGTTTTGTGTATTTTTGGGTGTATTTTTGTTCTCTTTAATGAAATACTAATAAAGTGTTTTTTATTGGGGTTTTGAGATATCTTTGTAAATCTCTTTAGCATTCTGCCCGATTTCATTTCTACTTGTTAATTCATTGATGTGTGTTTTTGGTTCATTAGTATGGATGAAATCTGCAGTAAAAATGCCGGCAAGAATTGGCATGTTAGAGATTCAAATCTGCACCAAATCTACAAGGAAAAAATACTCAACATGTGCATGAAAATTAAGACTCCATAGAAACAGGACAGACTTTCTCTTAAGCTCGATTTTGTACACTTTATGATTCCTTTATATATCATTGCAAATAGCAAGTGTAAAAAATGACAATAGTATTTTCCAGGAATTTTACCTTCATCACCGAACCAGAAATAATACAGTACACTCCTGTTCATACAATGGTTTTCTTTGTTCTCTTAGGAACAATATATAGAAACAAGGAGTGAAGAAGCATGTGGGAAACAAACCCGAAGCATGTGTTAGACATTAGATTCTTCAAAGATGTCATTTTACTCTGATAACAAATTAGCACTGTGTCATATGTGTATGATGTGTGTATGTGTCTTGTGTGTGATGTATACAATGTGTGTATGTGGGTAATGTATGTGATATGTGTGTGTACGTGTGTGAATGTGTGTGTGTGTGATGTTTGTAATGTATATAATGTGTGTGTATATTGTAAGGGATTACTCACTATAGCAGTGGCTCGAGGTAAGTATAGGCAAAAAGTTGCTTGGTGCAAAACAGGAAGATTTATTATAGTCAATAAATCTCCAACAAAAGAAGAGAACACAGTTATTTTCTTGGGCACAAAGGTATAACAAATAAAATAGTGCATATAGCATTAGGGCTCACCCATAAACAAAAGGTCTCCACCCAGGTCTGCATAGGATCATGTCTTCTCAGTTTAATTCAAACTTAAGTTCTAGTGATGAGCGATCACTAAAATGCTCGGGTGCTTGTTACGCGAATCAAGCAAATCGGACTGCACAGGTACTCGACTCGAGTAACGAGTATAATGGAAGTCAATGGGAATCTCGAGCATTTCTCCAGAAGACCCTCCCAGGATGTCTAATGGGGGCATGAAAATCACTGAAATGGATAGAAACAACATATAAATGCAATGGGAACAGCATGAGGAAGATCCCTGAACTGCACTTTTATGGACTGACAATAAAACTTATAAAAGAAAGGATTAAATGGATTTTACAGTACAAAATGTTAGGAAACATTCTTTACAGTATAATTACTTGTATGTTATGTAAATCAAATAAAAAAAAGAGGAAAAATATTTAAAAAACACTTCCTCCACCTAATATGCTACATTCACATGTAATCTTTTTTCTCTATTTTTGTACTTTCCCATTGTTTTCAATTTTGAAAGAGAAACAAAACATTTATTCGTAAATGTGATTTTAACATTTTACCATCTTATCTGGGAATGTGGTGTATGACATGGTCAGTCACATCCAGTTTAATTTATGAAGGAAGACTCTGAAAGTAACAAACTTATATGGACAATGCTGGTACTGGCAATAATTAGGAGGAAGAAGTACTTCAATACACCCTGTATTAGACATAAAGGAGTGCCTCATACAATTTTTTTTTTTTTTTTTAAAATGCTAGGTAGTGGGACTTCTACACTCATAAAGCCTAAGCAATAAGTGCAAGGGCTGCCAACAATTAGAAGGAGGGACTGAAATACACTCTGGAAGACACCTAGAGGTTCTAGTACAATATTAAAAGGATTCTGACTCTGAATCTGGGAGATAAGGTATGCACACCAGTGACTATGTAAGGGGAATACATGTAATAGCAGAAACTGCTGTGTGAATACTGACATGAAAAATTCAATAGCTATATGTAAGAATGAAATGTGAAAAATGGAACCTGCATTACTGCCATGAATATATGAATAAAGAGAAATTTAGCTACTGAATTGATCAATGCAATAGAGCCCCAACACTACGCCAAAGTATTTCTCTACGTTGGGGTCCCTAGCTTGTGTGTGTCCTCTCATGCAGTTAAAAAACTTACCGTGTATGGGAAGCTGAGACCCAGGCTATATATACGATGTGGATTGGCAATAGGTGTGTATGGGGAGGGTTCACAAACGAAAAACTACTAACAAATAAGAAATAACGTTTGGAACGCCATTCTATGTCTGAACTGGGTGCAAAAACCTAAAAAAACATCACTATGGGGAGATAAGGTATGCACACCAGTGACTATGTAAGGGGAATACATGTAATAGCAGAAACTGCTGTGTGAATAGTGACATGAAAAATTCAATAGCTATATGTAAGAATGAAATGTGAAAAATGGAACCTGCATTACTGCCATGAATATATGAATAAAGAGAAATTTAGCTACTGAATTGATCAATGCAATAGAGCCCCAACACTACGCCAAAGTATTTCTCTACATTGGGGTCCCTAGCTTGTGTGTGTCCTCTCATGCAGTTAAAAAACTTACCGTGTATGGGAAGCTGAGACCCAGGCTATATATACGATGTGGATTGGCAATAGGTGTGTATGGGGAGGGTTCACAAACGAAAAACTACTAACAAATAAGAAATAACGTTTGGAACTCCATTCTATGTCTTCAAGTCAGTATTCACACAGCAGTTTCTGCTATTTCATGTATTCCCCTTACATAGTCACTGGTGTGCATACCTTATCTCCCCATAGTGATGTTTTTGTAGGTTTTTGCACCCAGTTCGGACTTAGAATGGTGTTCCAAACGTTATTCCTATTTGTTAGTATTTTTTCGTTTGTGAACCCTTCCCATCCACACCTATTGCCAATCCATATCATACGCATAAATAGCCTGGGTCTCAGCTTCCCATACACGGTAAGTTTTTTAACTGCATGAGAGGACACACACAAGCTAGGGACCCCAACGTAGAGAAATACTTTGGCGTAGTGTTGGGGCTCTATTGCATTGATCAATTCAGTAGCTAAATTTCTCTTTATTCATATATTCATGGCAGTAATGCAGGTTCCATTTTTCACATTTCATTCTTACATATAGCTATTGAATTTTTAATGTCAGTATTCACACAGCAGTTTCTGCTATTACATGTATTCCCCTTACATAGTCACTGGTGTGCATACCTTATCTCCCCATAGTGATGTTTTTTTAGGTTTTTGCACCCAGTTCAGACATAGAATGGAGTTACAAACGTTATTTTGTATTTGTTAGTAGTTTTTCGTTTGTGAACCCTCCCCATACACACCTATTGCCAATCCACATCGTATATATAGCCTGGGTCTCAGCTTCCCATACACGGTAAGTTTTTTAACTGCATGAGAGGACACACACAAGCTAGGGACCCCAACGTAGAGAAATACTTTGGCGTAGTGTTGGGGCTCTATTGCATTGATCAATTCAGTAGCTAAATTTCTCTTTATTCATATATTCATGGCAGTAATGCTGGTTCCATTTTTCACATTTCATTCTTACATATAGCTATTGAATTTTTCATGTCAGTATTCACACAGCAGTTTTTGCTATTACATGTATTCCCCTTACATAGTCACTGGTGTGCATACCTTATCTCCCCATAGTGATGTTTTTTTTAGGTGTTTGCACCCAGTTCAGACATAGAATGGAGTTCCAAACGTTATTTCTTATTTCTGAATCTGGGAAAGCCTGTGCACTGAGTGCAAGGCATAGCTAAAATTACAAGGAGGCATTGCAGTAAACCCGGGAATAAATGTAGAGGAGGACCTTAAAAAAAAAATTCCCCATTTGGAAGGAGTAGAACTCCTAGACTGTTAAAGCGTATGCAGACAACAGACAACAAGTGATAAGGAGGAAAACTAAAGCAGGGAGGAAATAACCAGATGATGAGGAATTCCACTGCACACCAATCAACACGCAGGAAATCACCAGACTGGAAAACAACAACACATGAACCAGTGTAGTAGAAAACTATAGTCGGCAAGGGAAGACAAATGCCTCCATCTTAAAAAGGCAGGGAGTAGGTCTTCTGCAAGATGTAAGCAAAAAAGTAACCAGTAGACTAGCAGAAATTAACTAACTCCTGTCCCCTCCAGAAAGACGACTTTTCATCTCCTCCTCCTGCTCCTCCTCTCCGGGCAATCCTCTCTGAACAGACAATAAACTGGTGTGGGTAGTACTCTCTTTATCACAGGCTACCATCTCCTATTCCTCCTCCTCATTATCACCCAATCCGCATTAAGAAGATGAGAAGAGTCTGGGCTGTGTAGAATCCACCTGTGAACTTTCTTCTTCGATCTCCACCTGGTTTCCATGAAAAGCTTCCTCTTTAATTGTGAGCAGTGAGCGTTTGAGTTGTCAGAAGCGGGATGATTTCACTAATTATGGTGTCATTGTTACTCACCATCTTGGTTGATTCCTCAAATTTTTAGAGAACCACACAGATGTCAGACATCCATGGCCACCCATCAGCTCTTATGTGTGGAGACTGGCTGTTGAGGCTGGCTTATGAGATTATCAACTTCAATGTTGTAGTTGGTATTCAACTATTACCCTCTGCAGCTCACAAAGCCTTGCCAACATATGTAATGTTGAGTTTCAGATTGTGGGCAGGTCGCAAACCAGTCAGTGAGCTGGCACTTGGAAGTGCTGCTGTACTACTGCCAGACTGACGGCAGCTGAAGGTGACTTGTAGAAATGGGCACACATACAGTTACGTCCAGAAATATTTGGACAGTGACACAAGTTTTGTAATTTTAGCTGTTTACAAAAACATGTTCAGAAATACAATTATATATATAATATGGGCTGAAAATGCACACTCCCAGCTGCAATATGAGAGTTTTCACATCCAAATCGGAGAAAGGGTTTAGGAATCAAAGCTCTGTAATGCATAGCCTCCTCTTTTTCAAGGAACCAAAAGTAATTGGACAAGGGACTCTAAGGGCTGCAATTAACTCTGAAGGCGTCTCACTCATTAACCTGTAATCAATGAAGTAGTTAAAAGGTCTGGGGTTGATTACAGGTGTGTGGTTTTGCATTTGGAAGCTGTTGCTGTGACCAGACAACATGCGGTCTAAGGAACTCTCAATTGAGGTGAAGCAGAACATCCTGAGGCTGAAAAAAAAGAAAAAATCCATCAGAGATATAGCAGACATGCTTGGAATAGCAAAATCAACAGTCGGGTACATTCTGAGAAAAAAGGAATTGACTGGTGAGCTTGGGAACTCAAAAAGGCCTGGGCGTCCACGGATGACAACAGTGGTGGATGATCACCGCATACTTTCTTTGGTGAAGAAGAACCTGTTCACAACATCAACTGAAGTCCAGAACACTCTCAGTGAAGTAGGTGTATCTGTCTCTAAGTCAACAGTAAAGAGAAGACTCCATGAAAGTAAATACAAAGGGTTCACATCTAGATGCAAACCATTCATCAATTCCAAAAATAGACAGGCCAGAGTTAAATTTGCTGAAAAACACCTCATGAAGCCAGCTCAGTTCTGGAAAAGTATTCTATGGACAGATGAGACCAAGATCAACCTGTCCCAGAATGATGGGAAGAAAAAAGTTTGGAGAAGAAAGGGAACGGCACATGATCCAAGGCACACCACATCCTCTGTAAAACATGGTGGAGGCAACGTGATGGCATGGGCATGCATGGCTTTCAATGGCACTGGGTCACTTGTGTTTATTGATGACATAACAGCAGACAAGAGTAGCCGGATGAATTCTGAAGTGTACCGGGATATACTTTCAGCCCAGATTCAGCCAAATGCCGCAAAGTTGATCAGACGGCGCTTCATAGTACAGATGGACAATGACCCCAAGCATACAGCCAAAGCTACCCAGGAGTTCATGAGTGCCAAAAAGTGGAACATTCTGCAATGGCCAAGTCAATCACCAGATCTTAACCCAATTGAGCATGCATTTCACTTGCTCAAATCCAGACTTAAGACGGAAAGACCCACAAACAAGCAAGACCTGAAGGCTGCGGCTGTAAAGGCCTGGCAAAGCATTAAGAAGGAGGAAACCCAGCGTTTGGTGATGTCCATGGGTTCCAGACTTAAGGCAGTGATTGCCTCCAAAGGATTCGCAACAAAATATTGAAACTAAAAATTTTTTTTGGGGTTTGGTTTATTTGTCCAATTACTTTTGACCTCCTAAAATGTGGAGTGTTTGTAAAGAAATGTGTACAATTCCTACAATTTCTATCAGATATTTTCGTTCAAACCTTCAAATTAAACGTTACAATCTGCACTTGAATTCTGTTGTAGAGGTTTCATTTCAAATCCAATGTGGTGGCATGCAGAGCCCAACTCGTGAAAATTGTGTCACTGTCCAAATATTTCTGGACCTAACTGTATGGCGTACCTTGACAAGTAGCTCAGGCAAATATGGGTACGTTTTTAGAAAGCACTAAACCGCTAAGTTGAGCATGTAGGCCAGGCGAAGTATGTGTGGCTGCTTGCCAAGCTTCAGTGCCTCCACCAGGTTACAGCTATTATTAAACACAACCATGCCTGATTGGAGGTTCAGCGGCCAGAGCCACAGATCTATCTGGACGGTTAGACATTTCAATCACTCTGCAGTGGTGTGCTGTTTGTCACCTAAAGATATTGTCACAGGGTGGCAGAGGATAACAGGGAAATGGGGCTCCTAAACTGACCATAAAGCTAGGGGGGCACTAGATGTTCCTGATCCCAGAGATATGTCTGAGGGTGACAATGTCTGAGCCACCTTCCTACCCCTGCACCTTACCAGTCTTGATCTAGTACCCCCTCCCTTCCTACTCCGGGGGGTGGTGGGGACAGGAGCGTGTAAACACCAATGGTGATAAACAAACAGGAGAAACCAAAAATGTATTACACAGCACGCTCACACAAAATAATCAAACAGAAAGCAATAAGGAGGAAAACTAAAGCAGGGAGGAAATACCCAGACAACAAGAAGAATTACACTGCACACCAAGTAACATGCAGTAAATCACCAGACTGGAAAACTACAGCACACAGACAGGTGTAGCAACAAGCTATATTTGGTAAAGGAAGACAAAGTCCTTCATTTTAAAAAGACAGGGAGTACCTGTGATAGGTTTTCCACAACATGTTATCAAAAAGGTAACCAGAAGACTAGTAGAAATTAATTCCTGATAGACCAATCACTAATGAGGACACAGCTGGTCGACACCTGAGCGTGCCGGTGCAACTCAGAAGCACAAGAGAAAGTATAGTAAGTAGTGTCAGAGTCTGTGGCCTGAACAGCATCTGATGCGATCATGACACTCAGTGACTCTAGAGCAAAACGCCATGTGACAGATATGAGTTTCAGCCTGTTGTTGCTTCAGCAAAGCAGTGCTGAAATGTTTCCAGTTTGCGACTGATAGGGACGACAGTTCTGAGGGATGATCGTAGAAAGCCTCAGTGTCCACGAGCCTAAATGGCAACAATTACAGGACAAGCAGTCTGAAAATGTGGTTATTTAGTGGTGGTTGCAAATGTGCAATGACAGATTCAGGGCGGGAGGCATCAACACCTGAGTCCTGGACAGGAGATTGTCCAGCATGTAACACAGCTGAAGAGACAGTGGTGTCACTCACAGACTGTGGACGCCAGCTTTCGGCCGACCAAGATGGGTGCTTAGATGACATGCCTGAGCATGCTGGTGGTGGTAAGGCTTGTAGTAGTCTACCCCCTTCTGAGCTTGGTACAGCACAGGTTGCAAATGAACATTTTCTTGTCTTCCACACTTTCCATGAGAAAGCGCCAGACAAGGGAACACCTAACCATTGGCCAGGGATCTGGCTGCATGTGGGTGCTCTGGGGAACAGTTGCTCTCATTCTCCCTTTGGCCACCCCATTGCCTCTCCCTACCTGTTGTGGGGATTCGAATACCTCCCCATCTGCACTGCTGTGCTCGCTCTGCATGACACCTTGCCAGGTTGGGTCAGTGACTTCAGTATCCACCACCTCGCCTTCCTCTTCCAACTCTTCCTAATTCTGACTTGTTGAATTAACATTACTTTTTGAAAACTGTTTCTCATCAGCATCTACCTCTTGATACAGTAATTGACGTTCCCCACCATTGGCTTTTTCTAACCACGGCTGCTCAAATATTTGGGCATCACTACACTCGATATCTTCATGCGCCTCTTGAAACATGCACAGTGAGAGGCCAGAAAAAGCCATAAATAAAAAGGTAAAGAGCTCTTAGGAGTGTCAATATGTGAGCTCACTTGTCTCCTAAGAGTCGCTATGGTGGGAAGAATGAGGATTAGGGTGAGGATTATGTGATTCAGACTCTTGGCTAGAGAGGAAAAAAAGACTGTAAGCATATCCAACCTACAACCTGCTCGCACTGTCCTGGCTTCAACAGTGATATTTTGTGCCCCCCCTGAAATTTGAGGAAGCTAGGTCTAGATGATGCAAATGTTTGGTGTGCTCCTGCAGCAGACTAAGTTTGCCCTGGACCACAGCCTCTTCGTGCTCCACCACCAGCAGAACATCCATTTCCTTACCCTTATCCCTTACGCATTTTAATTTATATACTCAATTAAGAGTGGTATTAATATACATCTATTTCAAATAACCCTGAAGAGGACTGTTGGTTTAATATTTCACCAGCAGCTATTGCAATGCAATGAGCCCTACCTAAATGCTTCTAATACATTATCTCTTTTCTAGATACTAACCTTACACTAATTGCAGCTAACAATGCTATTATTATAGAATATAATCTATTTGAAATAACCTTGAAATTGACTGTTGGTTTAATGTTGCACCAGCAGGTACTGTAACACAATGAACCCTGCTGAAAGGCTTCTAATACAATATCCCTACTCTAGGAGCTAAGTCTATATTAATTTCAGACCTAGAGTGGTATTATTATACAATGGAATCTATTTGAATTAGCCCTGAAAAGGACTGTTGGTTGTATGTGGCAGCAACATGGACTGTAACGCAATGAACAATATCCCTACCCTAGCATCTAACCCTAGACTAATTGCAGTTAAGAGCAGTATTATTATGGAACAGAATCTATGTGAATTAGACCTGAAAAGGAATGTTGGTTTAATTTTGCACCAACAGGTACTGTAACGCAATGAACACTGCCTAAATGCCTCAAATATACAATCCCTACTTTAGCAGTTAACCCTACACTAATGGAAGCTAAGACCAGTATTATTATATATAAGAATCTATTTAAATTAGTCCTAAAAACTACTGTTGTTTTTTAATGTTGCACGAGCAAGTACTGTTACGTCATAACACACTCTTCCTACGCTAATTCCAGGTACAGTGTTCCGAATATGGCATTACTGGGTCTAATATAAATCCAATGATGCGATACAGCTGGACAATCACAGTAATTCCACAAGCTAACTTGGTTATGGCAATACCATGATTGACGGGCAATCTCCGCATGTTCAGTGGCTGAAAATCAGCCGCAAAACATGCGAGGTGGGACTGGAGCATGGCGCCCAAGTAGCAGGATACTCAATTGAGTATCAAGCATTGGTGAGCACGTTAGTCCATCATTATTAAGTTTAAGAGGTGTTTTCTCTTCTTCTCCCAGACAGCAAATGATTCAGGTGAACTGCCTTTTATCGCTTGTTACAAATCCTGGACCTGAAGGTAAGGAAATTGCCAGACTTACTAAGCACTAGTGGTCATTGCTAAGACCTAGACCCAAAATCTTGGTCCATTATAAAACACTTCTCAGCACTATACATGCAGGACCCTGCTTTTCCATATCCTACATCACTGAATCTTGCAACCTCTGTGACACATACCTCTAGGACATGTCCTGCTGCCAATGTATTGTAATGCTCACCGGGCAAGCATGGGATTAGTGGATCTATTAGTCCAAAGGTACCAATCACTGACCTAGAGGAGCGGAGTAGAATGGCTACCAAGTATTCACTAAAGCCACCGGAGGTGGCGGTAGACACACACGCTAGTAGGTAGCCGACAGAGGGCAGCCTAAGGTGATCAATGCTACCTTGGCAAGCTGGTGCCACAGATGTCAACATAAACAGTCACTGGCAGCAAAAGCGGCAAAAGCAGCCGGTGTCGTGGATTAGGCCAGCAGGGAAGGATGCAGTAGTAGCAGCTAGTATGGGTAGTTGCAGCAGCAGATATCGTAGGAGTAGCCAGAGAGAACACTTGCAGCATCTACAATTGTAGAAGTGGCCTGCGTCAACAGTTGCAGCAGCAGCCATGGACTTGTCATTCACTGAGACATAGACAGAAATGAACAACAGCACACAGCAGAGTAACAGCAGCAGCAGCAGCACGCTAACGCACCTGACAACTAACAACATTTAGAAATCGTTGCCAAGGCACTTCCCTGAAGGTGAAGGTGCCTTAAATGCCTGATGACTCTCAGCAATGCTGAGAGGCACTTCTGGGTAAGGGCACACTAGCCCTTTAAGAAAATGGGCATGTCAGTGCACACACCCTATAGGCAGTCCCGGACAGAATAGCGCAGGAATGCCGGTAAAAGCATTATAGTACCTCCTCTTTACACCCCCCTTTTCCAGTAATCTCTTTGCAGGAAAAAAGGGGCAATTAATATATTTCCTTGGCTCCCATCACCTCCCCTCAGGGCCAAACCCCTTGCCGTCCACTAAGAATTAGGTTTTACCTCAAAACCTGCACAGAGCAAGGATGAATTTCACCTAAGAATTGTTGTCATCACTGACCAGAGGTAGGCAAAGTACCTGGATCCATGTGGTTACGGCTCAGGATGATAGGTTTGAGATAGTACACAGGAAATTGTGAGCTTCAACTTGTAGAACCCCTTTTAATCCACTGGAGCACCGATAATCTTGGGACCCAACTTGTTGAAGGCAACTTGAAGTGGAAGTACCTAGAAGAGAGCCATACCTTGTCTCTGGGCAGGAATGAAAAAGGATCAAGGTGTGGCGCCCTGGACTAGCCAAGTCGTCACAGGTACTACAACACAACACCCCCACCCCGAGATAGGCACACCAGTCAGATACAAATCCTTGTTGCCTCCCTCCAGGGGCTGATGTCCACACCAGATGGGGTGGAGCCAGGTGGTTGGCCCCACCCACTGAGGAGTTCACAGTCCTGGAGGCGAGAGAAGGAAGTCAGAGTCAGGGAGTTGAGAGTGCAGTTAGGGAAGTGGTAGTAGAGGAGCAAACTGACTGTGTCCAGGTACGTGGCCCGGGCACCGAGAGCAAGGTTGGCAGATGTGGTGGCCGTCTGCAGGAGAGGCAGATCAACGCGGAACCGTAGGACAGGGGATGGGCGGTGGCCCGCCGGTACTGAACCGGGGTGCGAAGTGAAGCTAGCACAAACCGGCAGGGTCTGCGGACCCCGACCAGGCTTGGAGTCGCCGTTAAACAGGTCAAATCCGTTAGTGACCGGAACCCCAGGGGTTTCCTAACAGCCAAGACCCGATAGAAGGCAACCGTCCAACCAACAGAAGGAAATACAGCTACCGCCACAGTTAGAATTCCAAGGGCCAGAGCCTGCGGGCAAAAGGGCTCCTCCGGCACTTATACGCTGGGGAGCGGGTTACCAGTGGGAAGCCATCGGAGCCGAACAGTACACCAGGTGCAGGGAAAGACAGCCGCCATCACCTGTCCGGGGAGAGGAACACAGCAGCCGGATGCGGGACCCGTCCATCCAGCCGTTTGGTTTACCGGAGACTTTGCATGTTATTACCTGAGTGAGTACACCTGCACTATCCGGCACTGCGCCGCGCTGTCCCTGCAACCCTGCACCTCACCAACCCAGCCTCCCCGTCACCTCACCGGGTCCCGGGACCACCAACCCCCCTACCCACGGAGGGGAGAGAAACATCCCAGCTGCTCCCTACCATCACTCCCGGGATCCCCGTCAATAGCAGCGGTGGTGCCCAACCTCACCACAACCCGTGGGTGGCATCACGGACCAAATCCCCAAACCAAACCACCCCTTTTCACTCACGGGCGAGGAGCGCCGCTCGAGTCCCCGGATCCGGCCCACCACTCGAGCCACCGAGCAGCAGCAGCAGCGCCGGACCCGAGCGTGGTGAGCGCATTGCCCCGCCGCCCGCGACAAAACTTGGCGTCACGAACAGGATCTTACCATTCTACCAGCTGGTAGAAGTGCGCCTTGTGTCCCGCCGGCGGTGTCCGGCCGAAAAATTTCAGAATCAGCCATCTTGGGCGCGAAGATTTTCCCGCTCGAGCGTCTTCTCGAGCAGTGGAGGCGCGAAAGCCAAAGACCCGCCCCTGAAGAGGAGGTGCTGAGAAAAGACCAAGGGGGGTGGAAACAAGATGTCTGCACCCGACGAAGCCGCTGGAGGAGCGGCGGTCGCAGCCGCAGCGGTGCCTGCGAATGAGAATTGGGCCAGGCCATGCTCCGGCCGCACAAGCAGGGGAGGCCGCGGCCCCCGCCATTGCTCAGGTGATGCCGTTCTCCTTGCCCTATGGGCCCAGAGCTACCTGGCTGCCTCAGTACGATGGGAAACCTGACGCTTTACAGGTCTTCCAGAAAAAGCTTAACTCGGTCTTTGAACTGTATCCCCTGACCGATAAGCAACGTGCAGCGGTAGTGTTGGGGCAGCTAACTGACGCGGCTGAGCAGGAGACGGAGACCTGGACCGAGGGGGACCGGTCCTCCATGGCCACCATCTTTGAAAAGCTACAGATCGCCTTCGAGACCCGCACCGAAGCCGAGCTGCGGATGCAGTTTTATCAATGTCGCCAGCGGCCTGCAGATAGGATTAGAGACTATGCCTTGCGCCTGCAAACTTCCCTCCGTACACTGAAGCGGGTGGATACCATTAATGATGCGGACAGCAACAAAATGTTAGTCAAGCAGTTTGTGCAGGGGATGGGAACCCCGGAGGACCGCAAGCAGCTCCGGCTGTGGGCCCTAGAACACCCTAATGTGGACTTTGCCATGCTGAAAGGACGGGCCATCAGAGCTCTGCAGCCCCCTGCATCAGACGTCCCTGAAGCGGCCCCATGGCCAGCTGAGACAGCTCCCATCATGGTAGCCCCTTCTCTCCCAGCTCCCTCGGCACCTGCAACCCCTGGCGGAATGATGGAGGAGCTGGCTGCCCAGGTCCATCGCATGGATGGAGACCTCGCCAAGATGCTCGCCGCCCTCCAGCCTCCGATGAGACCCAAGCCTCCGGGGAGGATGCAGCTCACCGACAGCCCGGAGGACGTCCCCTGGATGCAGTGGAGAAGGGCCAATGACTCACGGTATGGACCTCCAATTTGTTACAGGTGCAGAAAGCCCGGCCACTACTCCCGACAGTGTCCGTTAAACGAGCAACCCCTAGGGCCAAGGGCCAATCCTCAGGAGTAGAACCCAGCCGCCCCCCAGACTGGCGGGACTGGTACATCGGAGCCCGGCCCATCATCCCTCTGGCAGTAGACGGCGTCCCGCTGATGGCCCTCCTGGACACTGGATCCCAGGTAACCACGATACCATACACACTGTATCAGCGGTAAGCGGTATTGGGGGGATGATGAACTTGCCCCTCCAGACAGTAGCATGACACTGATCGCAGCTGATGGACTCCTATTGACACAAGTAGGATATAAACAAGTGGCCATGACCGTGGGATGGGCTGAACTGCAGCACCAGGGAATGATTGTGATAATGAATGAACCCAGCGACCATAACCCGAAGGTAGTGCTAGGGACTAATGTGATGGAGCATTGCATGAGTGATGTGCTGACCCTACTGCAGCAGCTGGCCGCCACCGCAGCAGGAGGCTGACAGAGGGCCGTGTAATGTGAGATCCGGGCCTTGATGTATAGGCAGCAAGTGAACTCAACAGGAGGGGAGATTGGGGGAGTGAGAGTGATGGATGCGGCCCCTTTGATTGTGCCTCCCAGGAGTGAGATGATGATTTGGTGCAGGGCAGCGGTAGGTCCCCAGGGATGGGATTACCCAGCCATGGTAGAGCCCATGCCCTCCGAACACTGGCCCACAGTAATGGCCGCTCGAGGGGTGGTAGACGTCAAGAAAGGGGGAGTGCCCGTAAGGGTGTTAAACTGCAGGGAGGAAGAGGTTAGGCTTCCCCAATACGCTACCCTCGCCAAGCTGCTCACTCTAGACCCCCACACCATCCAGGAGGCCGTTCCCCCGACCTCACCGCCTCCTGCCAGTCACCACCTATCCCCGGAGCGGTTACATGAGTGGTGTCAAGAGTTACATGTAGGCACTGATGACACTGTCACACATCACAAAGAAGGGGTATACAGGGTGGGACAGTAGTACGAGCAGGTTTTCAGCAAACATTCCTTAGATTTTGGGCGGATTAAAGGGGTCCAACACCACATCCCCACCGGCGAGCATCCCCCCATTAAAGAGAGATACAGACCTATCCCCCCTGCTCACTACCAATGCGCCAAAGACATGTTGAGGAACTTGAAGGAGGCGGGGGTTATTCGGTATAGCTGCAGTCCCTGGGCCGCCCCGCTGGTGCTGGTAAAGAAGAAGGATGACACCATGAGGATGTGTGTGGATTACCGGAAGATTAACCAGATAACGCATAAAGATGCCTATCCTCTGCCCCGTATTGAAGAGTCCCTGGCCGCGCTGAGAACCGCTAACTACTTCTCTACCCTTGACCTCACCAGTGGGTACTGGCAGGTGGCCGTGTCGCGGGCGGGGAGGAGGGTGTCAGCACACCGCGCTCACCCCTTCTGCTCGGGTCCGGCAGCTGCTCCTGGTGGCTCGAGCTGTGGGCCGGATCCCGGGGTTTCTCGAGCGACACTCCTCGCCCGTGAGTGAAAGGGGGTGTTTGTTGGGTGTGGGGATTGTTATAGTTCGTGACGCCACCCACGGTTGTGGTGATTGCACCACCGCTGCTCAGTGTGGGGGTCCCAGGGATGGTGATGCGGAGCAGCAAGGTGTTGTGTTGCCCCTCCGTGGGTAGGGGTTGGTGATCCCGGAGCCCGGTGATGAGATGTGAAGTGTAGGGCCTGGAGGGCGCAGGGACGCGGGGGCAGCGCTGTGCCTTGCGGCACTATGGTACTCACTCAGCCTGACACACGGACACAGTTTGTACGGTAAACCAACGGCTGGTAGGACGGTCCCACAGACGGCTGCACCTGCACTCCCGGTAGGTGTCGGTGATGTCTCTCTTCCTTGCACCTATGTTGACTGATGGTAGCGGTGGATTCCCTCCGGTTACCCGCTCCCCGGCTGCAATCTGGGCCGGAGGAGCTCTACACTTTGCCCGCAGGCGCTGGCCCTGGGGAAACTTGTGCCCTGGCGGTGGCGGTGTCTCCCCGGTAATGGTCGGGCTGTTGCCGTCAATCGGGACTTGGTTGTTGGGGGATCTGCGTCCCCGTCACTGACGGATTTGGCAAATCTGGCGACTCCTAGCCTTGCCGGGGTCCGAGAGGCCCCTGCCCTGGTGCTGACTGTCCTTCGGAACACTGCTCCAGACCACCGGGCACACAGCCAACGGGGTCCTTCCAGGAACTTCCAAACGGTCCCCCTCCAGACAGTCACCGCCGTTGCTGACCTTGCTGTTCTGGCCCTCACAAAGCTGGACCCTTCAGGCTGTCTTTCTCTTCTGTCACTTTACTTGCTTTTCCTCCTTTCCTACTTTCCTTCCTTCACTTTCACTTAGTTGTTTACTTTAGCCCTGTCTCGACTACTCCTCCACTCCTTCCACTTCCTCCTCCCTGACTAGACTGACTGGTTTCTTCCTGCCTCCAGTGTTGTGAGCTCCTCAAAGGGCGGAGCCAACCGCCTGGCCCACCCCCTGGTGTGCATCATCAACCTCTGGAGGAAGGCAACAAGGATTTGTGGTTAGCTGTGATGTGCCTACCTGGAGTGTGGGGTGTGGTGGTGTTGTGACCTGTGTCCCCTGGCTTGCCCAGGGCGACACATTCCCCCTTAGCAAAATGCAGACCGTCCGCGGGCTGCCGTCCTACACCGGTTTTATTTTTCTGTAAAAAGGGGATAACAAGGTTAAGCAAAACATAAATACATTTTTTAATCAAAACTCTTCCCAAGACGGGAGGCACATTTACTTAAACGTTGCAACGGTATACGGTCACGGTTTCCGCTCTCTCCCACCCAAGCAACCTGGCCCTGATGCTGCCCCTAAAACCCAGGCAGCACCCCTTGACCCACAGTCCAGCACAAGTTACCCGAGCGGGATCTGTCCTTGCCCTCCAGAGGGTGGCCACCGGTTCCTTTGGTGGCTGGGCCCTGGCCTGCTCTGCTCAGGGCCCTCCCTCCAACCTGCCTCTCCGGAGGCGGCATTGCGGAAACGGTAACGGTACCCAACATATTTACAAGCCACTTAACGTTTGTGGTGCCCTGCAAGTTCACGGGCTTGTCCATGGATAGTTCCCATGCAAAACTTAAACGGTCCCCACGGGGACAACGGTGCCGGCTCCTGCCGGTTGCTAATCACACGGTGAATCAGGTGAACTTCGGATCATTTTCTTTTATCATTTGCAGAACTTTTTCAAACAACAACTTCAATGATGGTCCCAACGGGGACGGTGCTGCGGGCATCCATTGCCCTACTCCGGTCTGTCAAGCGCTGGGGCTGCTGACAAGGGGTAGAGGTCTGCGCTCGCTCGGGCCTCCGGGCCCCTCCTGAGGTTAACGTCCAGCGCAAACCACCCTCGCTCCCCAAAGTGCCGGGTATAGCGCACAATATCCCCCGGCATCAGGTTACGGCCGGGATGTTCCTCGGGCAGGTGAGCATGCACATCCCGCCGGGCTACAAACACCTCGGCCTCCAGGCCTGGCTCGTAGATGAACCCGTAGCCCCGGCGGACATCGAACCGCCTCACCTGTCCCTCGTGCAGCGGTCCCCAGTCACGGAATGTCGCTTGCCGGAGATTCTCCTTCTCCCGGATCGCTCTGGCCACCAGCTCGGCCTTCTTCCTTTCCCTCTCGGCGATCTCCAGGCCCAGCGGTACCGGCTCCCTATCCCAGTACGGCGCTGCTGCCAGCGCCGGCGCACGGGTTGAGCCCCGCGGGACATCCAGCACGTTACCCACTGTCAGGAAGGTGGGCAGCGTATCCCGCGGTGTCATGGCCTTGGGCGCTGCCTTGCAGCAGCAACCCGGCGCTACCTCAGCCGAGGTGTGGGGGATGGGCATAGGGGCTTTCCGCTGCCGGGCCTTCGGCTCGGAACGGGTCTTCGGCTCCGGCTCGGGGAGTTTCTCAGGGGATGCCTCCGGTTCGGTCTTCGGAGTCTTCCACGGCAACACCGCTGACTGGCTGCGGGCTCCGGCTACAGGTTGGCCCGCTTGGGCGGGGACGCTGGGTACTGCTACCGGTTGCGGTGGTAGCAGGCCTAGTGGCGGGGTCACGGCCTCCGGGACGGGTGGCGAGGGAGGCAGCGAAGGGAGAGGGCTTGGACCGGGCCCCACAGCCGCGATGACCGGCCCCTCAAGGGCATCGGGACGTGGGTCACTCACCCTCCCTTTCTCCGCTTCCTCCTCGCGTCTCCGCACGGTGGCTACAACGTCCGCCATGTCGGCCTCCCACTCCTCCATGAGGAGCTGCATCTTCACCTGCAGCCGTTGGTAGAGCTGCGCGGTCCGGATCTCCACCCACGCCGCGGTTCCAGGCGCGGGGGGTACGGTGTCGTGGGACGGCATCCACATGACGGCTGGTTCGTTTGCTTCCAGGAACGGGATGTTTGCAGAGTCCTGGCGTCCCTGCTTTTATAGCCGCAGCTACATGCGGCCGGCCGCCATCGCGTCCCCCTTAGCTCTTTCCGGCCCCTCCTCTCTCGGGGCGGGGTTTTGGCCTTCGCGCCTCTACTGCTCGAGAAGACGCTCGAGCGGGAACTTTTCGCGCCAAAGATGGCGGCTTCTGAAATTTTTCTGCCGGATGCCTCCGGCGGTAACAAGGCGCACCTCTACCTGACGGCAGAGCGGTAAGATCCTGTTCGTGACGCCAAGTTGTCGCGGGCGGGGAGGAAGGTGTCAGCACACCGCGCTCACCCCTTCTGCTCGGGTCCGGCAGCTGCTCCTGGTGGCTCGAGCTGTGGGCCGGATCCCGGGGTTTCTCGAGCGACACTCCTCGCCCGTGAGTGAAAGGGGGTGTTTGTTGGGTGTGGGGATTGTTATAGTTCGTGACGCCACCCACGGTTGTGGTGATTGCACCACCGCTGCTCAGTGTGGGGGTCCCGGGGATGGTGATGCGGAGCAGCCAGGTGTTGTGTTGCCCCTCCGTGGGTAGGGGTTGGTGATCCCGGAGCCCGGTGATGAGATGTGAAGTGTAGGGCCTGGAGGGCGCAGGGACGCGGGGGCAGCGCTGTGCCTTGCGGCACTATGGTACTCACTCAGCCTGACACACGGACACAGTTTGTACGGTAAACCAACGGCTGGTAGGACGGTCCCACAGACGGCTGCACCTGCACTCCCGGTAGGTGACGGTGATGTCTCTCTTCCTTGCACCTATGTTGACTGATGGTAGCGGTGGATTCCCTCCGATTACCCGCTCCCCGGCTGCAATCTGGGCCGGAGGAGCTCTACACTTTGCCCGCAGGCGCTGGCCCTGGGGAAACTTGTGCCCTGGCGGTGGCGGTGTCTCCCCGGTAATGGTCGGGCTGTTGCCGTCAATCGGGACTTGGTTGTTGGGGGATCTGCGTCCCCGTCACTGACGGATTTGGCAAATCTGGCGACTCCTACCCTTGCCGGGGTCCGAGAGGCCCCTGCCCTGGTGCTGACTGTCCTTCGGAACACTGCTCCAGACCACCGGGCACACAGCCAACGGGATCCTTCCAGGAACTTCCAAACGGTCCCCCTCCAGACAGTCACCACCGTTGCTGACCTTGCTGTTCTGGCCCTCACAAAGCTGGACCCTTCAGGCTGTCTTTCTCTTCTGTCACTTTACTTGCTTTTCCTCCTTTCCTACTTTCCTTCCTTCACTTTCACTTAGTTGTTTACTTTAGCCCTGTCTCGACTACTCCTCCACTCCTTCCACTTCCTCCTCCCTGACTAGACTGACTGGTTTCTTCCTGCCTCCAGTGTTGTGAGCTCCTCGGTGGGCGGAGCCAACCGCCTGGCCCACCCCCTGGTGTGCATCATCAACCTCTGGAGGAAGGCAACAAGGATTTGTGGTTAGCTGTGATGTGCCTACCTGGAGTGTGGGGTGTGGTGGTGTTGTGACCTGTGTCCCCTGGCTTGCCCAGGGCGACACAGCCGTAGCACCTAAAGACCGTGAGAAAACCGCCTTCGCTACACCCATGGGACTCTGTGAGTTCAACAGCATGCCGTTCGGGCTGTGCAACGCCCCTGGAACCTTCCAACGGCTGATAGAATGCTGTCTGGGACATCTAAATTTTGAGACCATCTTGCTGTACCTGGACAATGTAATTGTATACACACAGACGTATGAAGCTCACCTGGAGCACCTGGCGGAGGTGTTAGCGTCCCTTTCCAAGTACGGGATGAAATTGAAGCCCTCCAAGTGCCATCTATTGAAGCCCAAGGTGCAGTACCTCGGACATGTGGTGGACGCGGAAGGCGTCACCCCAGATCCCGAAAAGATCACTGCCATTCAGGACTGGCCGAGGCCGACCACGGTGAGGGAGGTGAGACAGTTCCTGGGTCTGGCGGGCTACTACCGCTGCTTCATTAAGGGATACACGAAGATGGCCGCCCCCATGCAAGACCTCCTCGTGGGACAGACCAAGGGTGGCAGGTCCTCTGTAACCCCGTTGGCGTGGGAAGAAAAGCATGAAGAGTCCTTCCGCCAGCTGAAGACGGCCTTGACCGGGGAAGAAGTCCTGGCGTACCCCGACTACAGTCTCCCATTCATCCTCCATACCGATGCCAGTAATGTAGGCTTGGGAGCAGTTTTGTCCCAGCTCCAGGACGGAAGAGAGAAGGTGATCGCTTATGCTAGTCGGAAACTCCGACCTACGGAAAGGAATCCTGAGAACTACAGCTCTTTCAAGCTTGAGCTCTTAGCACTAGTGTGGGCCATCACCGAGCGATTCCGTCATTACCTAGCAGCAGCCAAGTTCACCGCTTATACGGACAATAACCCGCTAACCCATCTGGATAGAGATAAGCTGGGTGCATTAGAGCAGCAGTGGGTGGCCAGGTTGGCTAATTATGACTTCACCATCAAGTACCGAGCCGGCCGTAAAAATGCTAATGCAGACGCACTCTCCCGGATGCCCCACTTGTCGGGAGAAGGGCCGGATGATGATGACCTCGAAGAAGTCGAGTTGCCTGCGTTCCACCGGCCGCCAGCCAAGAAGTTGCATGTCCATCAACAAGTGAACTTGGATCCGCTGCCCAGCCAGGGGTGGCAAGAAGCCCAAGACCAGGCACCTGCTGTCCGCTTGGTCAAGACCCTGGTGAGATAAGGCTCTGCCGGAATAGACCCTGCCGCCCCCGCCGAGGCCCAACGGCTGTGGAAGGAATGAGCCCAGCTGTATCTGCACCAGGGGAAGCTGTATCGGGAAATGATCAACCCGAAGACCCACAAGAAGGTTCGCCAGCTGGTGATTCCCCAGACTAACGTGCCCACTGTCCTGCAGGCATACCATGACGGTGCCGGGCACTTTGGGTGGAAGAAGCTGGAGATGCTGTTGAGGGAGCGATTCTATTGGAGTGGGATGCGGGAGTATGTGGAGGCCTGGTGCCAAGAATGTGGTCCCTGTGCATTGAGAAGAAGGGACGAGGCCAGCCAGAAGGCCCCTTTGCGCCCAATCATTACGCATCAGCCGCTGGACCTGGTCGCCCTCAACCACATGAAGCTCACCCCTAGCCGAAGTGGGAACACCTACGCTCTGACCATTGTGGACCACTACTCAAGATTCATGGTGGTTGTCCCAGTCAAGGACCTGACCGGCCGTACCGCCGCTAGAGCATTCCAGGCCTATTTCTGTCGACCGCACGGCTACCCGGAGAGGGTGCTAACCGACCGGGGCCCAGCCTTCGAAGCGGAGGTGTTTCAAGAATTCTGCCAGTTGTATGGCTGCAAGAAAAATTCGGACCACGCCTTACCTTGCTCAGACCAATGGCATGTGTGAGAAGATGAACCATCTGGTCCTGGGTCTCCTCAAGACACTACCGCTAGAAGAGCGGAACCTGTGGCCAGAAAAGTTACCTGACCTGGTCGATATGTACAATAACATCCCTTCTAGCTCTACCAAATGTACACCGGCGTACCTGATGAGAGCTCGGCCCGGTCGGCTACCAGTAGACCTAGAAATGGGTTTGGAGGCCCCAGAAACCCTCCCTTCAACTGCTGGATGGGACACTCGGCGAAGGGCGCAGTACCGACAGGTTCAAGAATACGTAGAAGAGAACTTGTGTCGGAGTCGGTGACAGCAGGAGCAGTGCTTCAACAGGAAGGCTCCGGCCGGTCCCTTTCAGCCTGGGGATGTAGTGCTGAAGTGAAAGAGAAGGACCCATAAGCTGGACGACCAATGGGAGAAGACCCCATATGTTATACAACCCACTGAATGGGAGAATGGGAAGGCCTACCAGATCAATTGTGACCAGGGGAAGACTTTAGCCACAGTTTCCAGGGATCACCTGAAGAGGTGCCCACCACCGTTAAGGGTGGCGACTGAAGTCCCGTCCCCCAGACTGGCTGGGGAGAAAGAGAAAGAGGTAATCCACACCATGATGGGCGATTTCCCAGCAGATTGGCCTACGCAGAATGGCGCAGTTATTCTTCCAGTGATACTGTTCCCACAACCCGTGGATGAAAAAGAGATGGAAGTACCCGCCAATGAACCAGTGCCCAGGGATGTGCCTGTACCCAGCTCCCCTATGTCTCTGCCTGCCCCACACGATAGACGGGAAGAGGAACCAGTTGTTTCCTCTGCCCCACTGCCTGTCACCACTGACATTGGGCCCGAAGGTCCACAAGTCCCAACCTAGGTCGACCCCCGCTTAGGTACAGGGAAACTACCATTTAGGGGCATTATGTGTTGAGTGTGTAAATAAGAAAATAAATGAAAGTAATAAACCAAAGTTTTACCTGATTGACACTGTGATTGACCCGGCCGTTGCCGGCAAGTAGTCCCCGTAGGGACCCTTTGTACCGTTGCATAAGTAACTTCTTATGGACAAGCCTGAGAAATAGCAGGGCACCCACAAACTAGTGGAATTGTAAATATGTTGGGCATAATTCCGTTACCGCCTCCAGAGAGGCTGATTTGGAGGATGGGCCTGGAGGAAAGTGTTGGCCCACGCCCGCCACTACCGCAACCGGTGACAATACTCCAGGGGTCAGGGGTCCCCCATGGATGTGGGGTCCCCTGAAGTGACAGTCGGGTGCGAGATACCGTACCCGTTCCCGCTCGGGCAGCCTGGATCTGGACTGGGGTCAAGTGGTGCTGCCCACTTCTTAGGGGCAGCATCAGGGCCAGGTTGTTTGGGTGGGAGAGCGGAAGCCGACCATTGTTAATAAAAATGTGTTTGTAACGTTAAAGTACCGTGCCTGTCGCTAAAGGAAGATTCATAAATATGCTTTTGATGAATGTTTTTATATGTTTTCTACCTTTTACAGTTGAAAAATAAAACCGGTGCTGGACGGGCAGCCCGCGGACGGTCTGCATTTAACCAAGGGGGAATGTGGAGCCCTGGACTAGCCAGGTCGTCACAGGTACTACAACATAATAGGCGAATATGTCTGGCTCACAATGATGAGAGTAGGTGCCCAGAAAATATCGTAGACAATCAATATAGTAATAATTCTGGCACACTGAAAAAAATCATGAGATGTGGAACAAATCTTTGAATGCTAAATCAGTTTATTCGTGCACAAAGTTGACGATAATTCATCCAACGTTTCGACCGTACAATAATGGTCGTTATCAAGGATCAATTTATCTATAAACACAGGAAATATGTACAGAAAAAAAGGAAATTAATACAAGGTATAACATCGATTGATGTGATTTCATACACAACATGCATCATAAATCTAGTCATGCACATAATAAACATGAGGATATGCAAAAAAAGGGAAAATCATATAAGATGTACAGAAACCTATCAGGCTGAGAAAATGCATAATGATAATAATACGAGTACAGCAAGCACCCACCTATATCAACAATGCGAGGGTACACGTTCAAAGATAAATGGTCATCGCCAATGAGTATATTGGGATCAAAAAATGTGATCCTAAGTATAAAATACAAAAGAAAACCACGTGAAACAGTCATCAAGGGACAATATCTTTTTGTTACATAACGTATCCACAAGCTGGTTACAAAAATTATGTATGTACCTCATGTATATGTCATTCGACAATGAAAAGGGTGGTAATGACCACAGGACTTGGAATGACATGTATTAAAGGTTGTTTCTAAATGAAAATCAATGATAACATTATAATTAGGGTGTGCAAAGAAAGCATAGAATAGTTTTGACTAAGAGAAGCACACTACCTGGATTAATGGACAGTGACCATAGAAGCAACCGTTTGGATTATTCTGAGTCCCTCACTGAGAGATAATCAGTTGCCTCCAACAAGCTAAATGCTAAAGATGAGAGATATGCCAGAACAGGAACATATATGAGATTGTAACATCAGTATAAGACACAATGAGCCAAGGGTATTAAGGATGAAATCTCCATATTACCTTATTTCAGCGTTAATAGACATGAGATATTAGGTACTATTTCCATAGGGAAAAAGGTGCGCATGTCCCTTTAAATTCTGTGAAAGACCATATAAAGAGTGTAACTCAATGTACAGGAAGTGTAGGCAGAAAAGCACTAGTGAAGACACATACCTGAGGTATATGAAACAACATGCAACAAGTTCCCAGTTGGAGTAAGGGGGAGAAAATCTGGGAGAAAGCATAGATCGGAATCAGTGGGAATATTATAAAGTGCCAATCATAGTGAACCGTAGTATAACACATACCTGTAAGGTGCTGGCATTGGGTATAGGCCCCTGGACAGTGCGCAACATACCATGGCCGGGCAGCCTTATATAGTGCATACTGGTCAGCACCATCAGTCCCACTTCCTAGAAGTGGAACGCAGCGTGCCGCCCGTGGAGCGCACGCCGCGCATGCGCAGTACCGTCACCAGCGCCGCGCATGCGCAGGGGGCGGACCACCGGGCAGCACACAGAGGAGATGGTAGAAGGGTGTGGAAACCTAAAGGGGCGTGTGTATGACATAATCGGTGTGGATGAACAGTGAACAGGCCTGTGAATTGCATGCAGCTCGAGCGCTGCGCCTGGCTATTAGCACAACGCTCGAGCCGGGCACAGAACACAGGTCATAGTGTATGGCTAATATCAGTGTAAGGGAAAAAGGAATACAATGCCTATAAAGTGCCGAGTGACATGATTACCAGGTGAGGGAAAAACGATGCTGGTGCCAGAAGGTGAGGGATCAGGTGGAGGGAGCCTAAAAACAAGAGGAAAAATTGAGGTATATTAAAAAACAATTGAAGGTCATGTCAATATTACTCCTTATAATGGTTCTTATACTGAAGTTTCACAAAGATTAAACGGCAGGTAATAGAGCAATACCTTATATTATACAAGAATATGAGGAGACATCATATAAGAATATTGCAATGAGGACAAAGGGGTCACCATAAACCAAATATGAAGTATCATCAAAGAGACACTGAAATGAGACAAATCACAATCATATACACATATCATGTTCTCTATTCAAACCCTTGGGTTCCAATGTATTCAAGGTGAAAATCCAATAAGATTCCCTCTCCTTAAGGACACGTATACGGTTACCACCTCTTCTAGAGGGAGGAACGTGTTCAAGTACCTGATACTTGAGTTGGGCAATGGTGTGACCATGTGTAATGAAATGATATGGGATTGGTAGAAGGATTTGTTTGCACCGTATAGTGGATTTATGTTTACTTATGCGGTCTCGGATATGCTGGGTGGTTTCCCCAACATATCCGAGACCGCACGGGCATTTAATTAGATAAACCACAAAAGAGGATTCACAGGTGAAGAAACCTCGTATAGAAAAAATGCGGCCCGACAGCGGATGAGTGAAAGTGCTCCCCTTAGTAAGATTGTTGCACTGTACACAATGAAGACAGGGAAAATTCCCATTCCTGGGAGTGCCAAGGAAAGTTTGTCTGTGTGTGATTTTATTGGAGCCAATGTCCGCCCTAACGAAATTGTCACGGAGATTGCGGGGTCTCTTGTTACAGAACAAAGGGGGTGAACTGAATTCACTTATGTCAGGATAGGCTTTACCCAGGAGTGGCCAGTGTTTACATATAATGCTCTTGATCAGAGGAGAAAACGGATGATATGTACTAACACATGCCATACGTGGAGCCGTTTTTAGATTGGTAGATGTCCGGGGAGATCTCCTGTCTGCTATACTGGCCGGGTATCCCCTTTGGAGAAATTTGTCACTCATCTCTCGAGACCGTTTCTCTCGTTGAATGGGGTCGGACACTATACGTTCAACACGCTTGTGTTGGGAGATGGGAAGTCCTTGTTTTGTATGGCGGGGGTGACAGCTGGTATAATGTATTGCGGTCAGTCGGTTTAACATATAAATCGGTGCTGAGGGAACCATCAGATAGAATCACCATGGTGTCAAGAAAATTAATTTTGTGGTTATCATAATGGATGGTAAAGGAAAGCCCCTGCTTGAAAGAGTTCATGTCGGTATAGAATTGTGTTAGGGATGTGAGGTCACCCCGCCAGATCAGAAATATGTCGTCGATGTACCTTTTCCAACAAACTGAGTGTTCTAACCATAGAGTATGCTGATAGACAAAGGACTCCTCAAAATATTCCATAGATATATTTGCATACGGGGGTGCTAAATTAGAGCCCATCGCGGTACCCCGTCTCTGTAAGTATAATTGATCCTGGAATAGGAAGAAGTTATTCTCCAAAACCATTGAGTTTTTACACGCAGAAATTGAAGATCTCGGTAAAAATATTCATTCTATTGAACAACAATTACAGAATACTATTCCTACTACTGAGTGGGATAAGATCCATTCCAAGACTAGGGACCATATAGCTGAGTTCAGAAAGATTCTCCAGGAACGGAAAAGGTCGAAGTTTCTCCGAGACCAAGAAGATTATTCAAAAAATCGAGTTTACCGGTGGCAATTTACAGAGGATATCCCGAGACGCCCTACTTTCTACAACCGCTATTCATCGTCTTCAGGATCCGACACTGATCAATATAGCTCCCGGCAACCTCATTTTTTAGCTCAACGTTCTACCCAAAGAGGAAAACGAGGCGCAGTAAGAGGGGCCGTCGGATCTGCACCGACATACCGTGTACAAACACGGTCACAGGTACCAACCTAGTTTATAATATTTCATCTTATAATTTGTCCATTATTGAATCACAGGTATTACAGAGAGGGTTGTCATTCTGTCCGACCCCCTCCCTTGATCCATTCATACTGGATCAGGAGATGACGAGATTTTTTAGGTCTTTACGGTTGAAAGCCCACTTCAGTACTGATAGACTCCCTCAATTTGACTCTGCCCCTATTTGCCCTGATCCTGTCAACATGTTCCGGTTGAAACAACTGGACCTTAGGATCCCTAGCTCCTTTAGTCCTCCCAAGACGTATCACCCCATTGAAACATTTGTCTCTATGGTTTCCAGGGATATTAGTCACACTTTGCAGTCCATTGATGAAGGGCACTTTAAGATAAAGAGTAATCTCACTATAGAGGAAAGCCGTGCAATACAAGAGCTTAGGAACAACTCTACTATTGTTATTAAGCCGGCTGACAAGGGTGGTGCCATTGTTGTACTGGATAAAAAATATTACACCGATGAGATTTTAGGCCAACTTAGGGATACTGATACCTACTTACCGATTCCACGAGATCCTACATCTCACATACAAGGACTCATTAAACGTACCATTGATTTCCATGTAACCAATAACACCATTGATCAGAAACTCGCTGAGTTTCTGATTAAAGCCCATCCGGTAGTACCAGTCTTTTACACATTGCCTAAGGTTCACAAGAATATACAACAACCCCCGGGACGCCCTATTGTAGCCTCAACTGATTCTGTCCTGTCCCCACTCGCCATTACCGTTGAAAGAATTCTCACTCCACTCATACCCAACATTAAGTCATACTTAAAGGACACTACAGACTTCTTGCTACATTTGCAATCTTTCGGGCCATTACCATCTAACTGTTTCCTGGTTTCTTTTGATGTTAACAGTCTCTATACTAGCATCCAACACCATGATGGCATTCGATCTGTAGAGTGGTTTTTGAGCAGGCATAGTTCCTATTCTCCCTCGCAGAATAGATTTTGTCTTGATCTTCTCCAATTGGTTTTGGAGAATAACTTCTTCCTATTCCAGGATCAATTTTACTTACAGAGACGGGGTACCGCGATGGGCTCTAATTTAGCACCCCCGTATGCAAATATATTTATGGAATATTTTGAGGAGTCCTTTGTCTATCAGCATACTCTATGGTTAGAACACTCAGTTTGTTGGAAAAGGTACATCGACGACATATTTCTGATCTGGCGGGGTGACCTCACATCCCTAACACAATTCTATACCGACATGAACTCTTTCAAGCAGGGGCTTTCCTTTACCATCCATTATGATAACCACAAAATTAATTTTCTTGACACCATGGTGATTCTATCTCATGGTTCCCTCAGCACCGATTTATATGTTAAACCGACTGACCGCAATAGTCTGTTACATTATACCAGCTGTCACCCCCGCCATACAAAACAAGGACTTCCCATCTCCCAACACAAGCGTGTTGAACGTATAGTGTCCGACCCCATTCAACGAGAGAAACGGTCTCGAGAGATGAGTGACAAATTTCTCCAAAGGGGATACCCGGCCAGTATAGCAGACAGGAGATCTCCCCGGACATCTACCAATCTAAAAACGGCTCCACGTATGGCATGTGTTAGTACATATCATCCGTTTTCTCCTCTGATCAAGAGCATTATATGTAAACACTGGCCACTCCTGGGTAAAGCCTATCCTGACATAAGTGAATTCAGTTCACCCCCTTTGTTCTGTAACAAGAGACCCCGCAATCTCCGTGACAATTTCGTTAGGACGGACATTGGCTCCAATAAAATCACACACAGACAAACTTTCCTTGGCACTCCCAGGAATGGGAATTTTCCCTGTCTTCATTGTGTACAGTGCAACAATCTTACTAAGGGGAGCACTTTCACTCATCCGCTGTCGGGCCGCATTTTTTCTATACGAGGTTTCTTCACCTGTGAATCCTCTTTTGTGGTTTATCTAATTAAATGCCCGTGCGGTCTCGGATATGTTGGGGAAACCACCCAGCATATCCGAGACCGCATAAGTAAACATAAATCCACTATACGGTGCAAACAAATCCTTCTACCAATCCCATATCACTTCATTACACATGGTCACACCATTGCCCAACTCAAGTATCAGGTACTTGAACACGTTCCTCCCTCTAGAAGAGGTGGTAACCGTATACGTGTCCTTAAGGAGAGGGAATCTTATTGGATTTTCACCTTGAATACATTGGAACCCAAGGGTTTGAATAGAGAACATGATATGTGTATATGATTGTGATTTGTCTCATTTCAGTGTCTCTTTGATGATACTTCATATTTGGTTTATGGTGACCCCTTTGTCCTCATTGCAATATTCTTATATGATGTCTCCTCATATTCTTGTATAATATAAGGTATTGCTCTATTACCTGCCGTTTAATCTTTTGTGAAACTTCAGTATAAGAACCATTATAAGGAGTAATATTGACATGACCTTCAATTGTTTTTTAATATACCTCAATTTTTCCTCTTGTTTTTAGGCTCCCTCCACCTGATCCCTCACCTTCTGGCACCAGCATCGTTTTTCCCTCACCTGGTAATCATGTCACTCGGCACTTTATAGGCATTGTATACCTTTTTCCCTTACACTGATATTAGCCATACACTATGACCTGTGTTCTGTGCCCGGCTCGAGCGTTGTGCTAATAGCCAGGCGCAGCGCTCGAGCTGCATGCAATTCACAGGCCTGTTCACTGTTCATCCACACCGATTATGTCATACACACGCCCCTTTAGGTTTCCACACCCTCCTACCATCTCCTCTGTGTGCTGCCCGGTGGTCCGCCCCCTGCGCATGCGCGGCGCTGGTGACGGTACTGCGCATGCGCGGCGTGCGCTCCACGGGCGGCACGCTGCGTTCCACTTCTAGGAAGTGGGACTGATGGTGCTGACCAGTATGCACTATATAAGGCTGCCCGGCCATGGTATGTTGCGCACTGTCCAGGGGCCTATACCCAATGCCAGCACCTTACAGGTATGTGTTATACTACGGTTCACTATGATTGGCACTTTATAATATTCCCACTGATTCCGATCTATGCTTTCTCCCAGATTTTCTCCCCCTTACTCCAACTGGGAACTTGTTGCATGTTGTTTCATATACCTCAGGTATGTGTCTTCACTAGTGCTTTTCTGCCTACACTTCCTGTACATTGAGTTACACTCTTTATATGGTCTTTCACAGAATTTAAAGGGACATGCGCACCTTTTTCCCTATGGAAATAGTACCTAATATCTCATGTCTATTAACGCTGAAATAAGGTAATATGGAGATTTCATCCTTAATACCCTTGGCTCATTGTGTCTTATACTGATGTTACAATCTCATATATGTTCCTGTTCTGGCATATCTCTCATCTTTAGCATTTAGCTTGTTGGAGGCAACTGAGAATCTCTCAGTGAGGGACTCAGAATAATCCAAACGGTTGCTTCTATGGTCACTGTCCATTAATCCAGGTAGTGTGCTTCTCTTAGTCAAAACTATTCTATGCTTTCTTTGCACACCCTAATTATAATGTTATCATTGATTTTCATTTAGAAACAACCTTTGATACATGTCATTCCAAGTCCTGTGGTCATTACCACCCTTTTCATTGTCGACTGACATATACATGAGGTACATACATAATTTTTGTAACCAGCTTGTGGATACGTTATGTAACAAAAAGATATTGTCCCTTGACTGTTTCACGTGGTTTTCTTTTGTATTTTATACTTAGGATCACATTTTTTTGATCCCATTATACTCATTGGCGATGACCATTTATCTTTGAACGTGTACCCTTGCATTGTTGATATAGGTGGGTGCTTGCTGTACTCGTATTATTATCATTATGCATTTTCTCAGCCTGATAGGTTTCTGTACATCTTATATGATTTTCCCTTTTTTTGCATATCCTCATGTTTATTATGTGCATGACTAGATTTATGATGCATGTTGTGTATGAAATCACATCAATCGATGTTATACCTTGTATTAATTTCCTTTTTTCTGTACATATTTCCTGTGTTTATAGATAAATTGATCCTTGATAACGACCATTATTGTACGGTCGAAACGTTGGATGAATTATCGTCAACTTTGTGCACGAATAAACTGATTTAGCATTCAAAGAATTGTTCCACATCTCATGATTTTTTTCAGTGTGCCAGAATTATTACTATATTGAGGTACTACAACATGACACCCCTACTCCAAGATAGGCACACCAGTCAGACACAAATCCTTGTTGCCTCCCTCCAGGGGCTGATGTCCACACCAGATGGGGTGGAGCCAGGCAGTTGGCCCCACCTACTGAGGAGTTCACAGTCCTGGAGGCGAGAGAAGGAAGTCAGAGTCAGAGTCAGGGAGTTGAGAGTGCAGTTAGGGAAGTGGTAGTAGAGGAGCAAACTGACTGTGTCCGGGTACGTGGCCCGGGAACCGAGAGCAAGGTTGGCAGATGTGGTGGCCGTCTGCAGGAGAGGCAGATCAACGCGGAACCGTAGGACAGGGGATGGGCGGTGGCCCGCCGGTACTGAACCGGGGTGCGAAGTGAAGCCAGCACAAACCGGCAGGGCCTGCGGACCCCGACCAGGCTTGGAGTCGCCGTTAAACAGGTCAAATCCGTTAGTGACCGGAACCCCAGGGGTTTCCTAACAGCCAAGACCCGATAGAAGGCAACCGTCCAACCAACAGAAGGAAATACAGCTACCGCCACAGCTAGAATTCCAAGGGCCAGAGCCTGCGGGCAAAAGGGCTCCTCCGGCACATATACGCTGAGGAGCGGGTTACCGGTGGGAAGCCATCGGAGCCGAACAGTACACCAGGTGCAGGGAAAGACAGCCGCCATCACCTGTCCGGGGAGAGGAACACAGCAGCTGGCTGCGGGACCCGTCCATCCAGCCGTTTGGTTTACCGGAGACTTTGCATGTTATTACCTGAGTGAGTACACCTGCACCATCCGACACCACGCCGCGCTGTCCCTGCAACCCTGCACCTCACCAACCCAGCCTCCCCGTCACCTCACCGGGCCCCGGGACCACCAACCCCCCTACCCACGGAGGGGAGAGAAACATCCCAGCTGCTCCCTACCATCGCTCCCGGGATCCCCGTTAATAGCAGCGGTGGTGCCCAACCTCACCACAACCCGTGGGTGGCGTCACGGACTAAATCCCCAAACCACCCCTTTTCACTCACGGACGAGGAGCGCCGCTCGAGTCCCCGGATCCGGCCCACCACTCGAGCCACCGAGCAGCAGCAGCGCCGGACCCGAGCGTGGTGAGCGCAGCGCCCCGCCGCCCGCGACAATGGCATCTCTTGTCCGAATGCCTCTTCAAATGGATGGAGAACTTGGTCTCTGCTCAGATATCGCAGAAAGTCTTGACAAGGGAATCGGGCGCAAGATTGCCAAACGTGAGCGCCACTGGGAATGGGATTTGTAATCGCTGTCCATACACTACGTGAAATGGAGACTTGGCGGAGGATTCACTCACATGATTGTTATATACAACTCAGCCAATGGAAGAAACGTGACCATTTTTCTGTGGTGCTCCTTGACAAAGTGCCACAGAATCTGATTCACATGCTCCACTTGGCCGTTAGACTGTGGATGATAGGCCGACGAGAAGTCCAAGGTGACATCTTTTAGCTTGCAGGTGGCCCTACAGAACCGAGACATAAACTGGACTCCTCTGTCAGACACAATGTGGAGCGATAAACCATGGAAGATGTGCTGGACGAAGTGCTCAGCAAGCTCTGGCTCAGAGAGCAACTTGGTCAGTGGCATGAAATGGGCCATATTCAAAAATCTGTCTACTACCACTCAGAAGGCAATGCAACTGGAGGACTTTGGCAAGTCAGTGATAAAGTGAATAGAAATATGTTGCCAAGGAGCATTGATCGAGAGCTCCGCTGTAGGGACTTCTTGTGTACAGCGTGACTGGCCAGCTTGGAGGAATAGCTCCACTGAAGAACTCACTTCCTGTCTGCTTCAGCAGCAAATGATTTCCCAGAAGACACTCGAGAAACATCTATGAGAGGCACCAAAAGCATCGTGGAAGGTTCGATAATATGCTGATGTTCCTTCTCTTGGTCGGCTTACAGCATATATCTTGTAAGCAACTAGCATAAATAGTTGCTGCAGCAGCAGACTTGTCATGTACTGAAACACAGGTAGAAATCCACAAGAGCACAGCAACAGTAGCGGCAGCACAAAAAGTGACCTGAGAACTAGCATAGAACTTGTTGCCCAGGCACCTCCCTTAAGGGGAATGTGCCTTAAATACCTGATGCCTCTCAGCCATGCTGAGAGACACTTCCAGGTATGGGTGCACTGGTCATTTAAGAAAAGGTGTGTGTCCGGGCAAACATCCTATGGGTACTCCCAGGAGGCCTGTGCGGCGTGCACAGGCCCTAGGAGACGGTAACCTGAACTGGGAACAGAGCAGTCACCACCTGGCGGTTGTGAAGGTGAGAGTACAGCTTCCCCGCAGGGGGAGAGAGAGCAGGACAGTGTGGGGATGCCAGTACGGGCATTACACTTGCATAGTGTATAATAAGTGTGATGTATATGATATGTGTGAGATATATATATGATGTGAGTGTAATATTTGAAAAGTGTGTCTGTGTTTAGATGTGTGATCTGTGTGATGTATATGATATATACGTATGTGTGTGATGCGTGACACTAACCAATATTTCTGAAGCTGTGTACGTTAGTTGGAGTGTGAACTGCATCTTAGAATACTACAAAAGTGGCTATCTGATGAAAAAAAATAAAAAAGTGCTGAGAAAAATGGTCATGAAAAACTGAAAGTTAATATGGTCAACAAGCTGTAGATTTCAAAAAAGCGTAAACTTTGGATAGGGGATGATCTACAATACACAGCAGCTCTGCAGATTAAACAGTGTACTGTGTAGCTCCATCCATTGTGTACCTCCGGCCACTGATAGAGCTAATAACAACTGGCCGCTTTGATGCCGGGTGCGGATCACTATCAATCTGATATTGAAGACCTCTTCTAACCAAAAATAGGTCATTAACATTCTATACCCTCACAACCCCTTTAAGTTTCTTATGATTAGGTCATCACGCTGACATGGCATTATCTGTTGTCTGCCGCGTTCTATTTCCTAATTTCCATCCTTCATGTTATTATAGCATTTCTTAGGTTCTGCCTTCTGTGTAGCTGAGCCTACTTTTGAAGTTCTCCAATGCCTATAGTTAATGATAGGAAACCTGAAGAAGGTTTATTGATTTTTATAAAGGGTAAAGTGTTTTGTTGTTAAGATCTTTGCTAAACCCTCTTCTTTTTAAATACTGGTACTTGGTGTATGTCCCTTCACATGTGACCCTATCATCCATTTGTATTCAGCAAGGTCACATGCAACCAGACCTTTTGTCAGTCACGTTTGATGCTGCTTAGCTCAGTCTGAACGTAATTGAAATGATCTGATATCAGGATTTCTATTACCAGGACATCACTGGGAAGGTTATGGATTGCTGGTGGTGTATACACTGCTGTATTTAACTTATAGTGTAAAGCTGCTCTTCTAACGTTTTCTGGGTAGAATAGGAATTGGACTGTATCTATTATAACTATTGCGATGAGTGTATTGTCAAGTTTCTCGGCTCCTCTTCTATTACAAAGAAAATGGGTAGGCTATTATTAGGTGAGGCTCAAGTTTAATGTGCATTTTAAGATCTATTTTATGACTATGTGCGTGGCGCTTGCTATAACAATATTAGATATTGAGATCCTGATGCAGACACTTCAGGTGTCCTTAGGTTTTATACAAGAGAGATATCACCCCAACATATTAAAAAGGTGATCAAAAAACATCAGGTAATCAAGTCAGATGAAAGTCACATAGTATTATTTGAGGTATTTAATTTATTTTTCTTACCTTCAATACAGTATAAGGTATTGGACAATTTACAGTTAGTTTAATAAATGTATTAAGGACTTGTTTTTGTGAAAGTTACTAATATATATGTTTTAAAGGTTCTTCTCCTGCAGGTGTTAGTATAGAATTCGACACAGCCTGCACTGAGCAGTAGCAAACCGCAAATGGCAGCAGATCACAGGAGGCCATGAGCCGAGGGGGCCCAGTACCAGCCTAGTCACCGGACCCCTACCCTCACGCACGTTCAACTGTATCGACAGCCTGGATCCCGATAATCCTGGATCCCAATACAGTTGAAAGTAATGATGAAAAATGGAGCATTCCTCTGATGCTCCCTCCTCCATCATCTTCCCTCACCGTCTGACGTATCAGCACACCGGACACGATAATGGTACTACAGTGTGCCCACTGTGCCAAGATGAGCAGAGCTGGAGACCTCTCGCCACAGAGACCAAAGTAGCAAGGGAATGGTAGCAAGATAGTATTTATACATTTTTTTTAGTCAGTGAGTGCACTGGTGACCATAATATAATACGGATGACTATGGGGTGTATATTAGTTCATATATAGGACTATAGCAGTGCATAATTTTATATGGAGGACAATGGGATGTGGATTATTTTATATGAAGTACTATAGGGGTGTATTATTTTATATGGAGGACTATACAGTTTGCATTATTCTACAGTATATGGAGGTGCATTATTTCATGGGGAGGACTATGGGGCTTGCATTATACTGTATGGAGGACTAAAGGAGTACATTAGTTTATATGGAGGACTAAGGAATGTGCATTATTCTATATGGAGGACTATAGGGGTGCATTATTCTTTCTGTAGGACAATACTTGGTGCATTATTCTATATGGACAACTATGGGGTGTGAATTATTCTATATGGAGGACTGTGAGAGTATATTATTCTATATGGCACACTATGGGCATCCATTATTCTATATGAAGGATTAGGGGAGTGCATTATTTTATATGGAGGACTATGGGATGTGCATTATTCTATATGGATGACTATGGAGTGTGCATTATACTACATGGAGGACTAAGAAGTACATTATATTATAAGGAGGACTATGTGGTGCATTATTCTACATGGAAAACTATGGGGTGCATTATATTATATGGAGGACCATGGAATGTGCATTATATTATATGGAGGTCTATGTGGTGCATTATTCTATCTGGAGAACTATGGGGTGCAACATAAAGGGAAAACCAGGAACGCAATACAATGCAGCGAACGTTCGTCGAACCAACTCGAACACCATTGAAAACAATGGCAGGCAAACACAAACACATAGAAAACACCTTCAAAGGTGTCCAAAAGGTGACAAACAACTCCCAAGACACCACAAACACATGGAAAAGTGACAAGGACATATACTCATGCGAAAACAAAAGAGCTGGACGAGTAAAAAGAGGAGGAGACACAGATATCGGAGTATCTGCAAGTGAACATCGATGCCATTACTGTGCAACTTAAGCCTTGCTCATTTTGGGCTTCCAATCTGGATAAATTGCCTGAGCTTGCCACTTACACCTTGGGGATCTTGTCGTGTCCCGCAGCCAGCATTCTCTCGGAACGTGTCTTCAGTGCTGCTGGGTGTGTGCTGACAGATAAGCGCACGTGTCTGTCCAGTGACAGTGTGGATAGATTAACGTTCATCAAGATGAACAAGTCAAGGATCCGCAAGGACTTTTCTACCTCTGTGTCATCCAGGGGAGGCGAATGGCTGGTGGATATTTGAGAGTGCTTCATGCAAATTAACTTTTTTAAGTTTGCAACTGGGGGACAACTGATGTCAGTGAAGTGATGTGTGTGTGGCCCAATTTTTGGAAAAGAGGGTGACTGTGGTTGTGTGGCGCCCTGGACAAGCCAGGACGTCACAGGTACTGCAACAACACACCCCGGTTAGGCACACCAGCCACACACACACAAATCCTTGTTGCCTCCCTCCAGAGGCTGATGTCCACACCAGGTGGGGTGGAGCCAGGCGGTTGGTTCCTCCCACTGAGGAGTTCACAGTCCTGGAGGCGGGAAAGAAGGGCAGTCGAGTAGGAGAGTTTGAAGTTGAAGGAGGTAGTAGTGGAGGAGCAGACTGACCGTGTCCAGGTACGTGGCCCGGGCACATACAGCAAGGTCGGCAGATGGTGGTGACCGTCTTCAGGAGAGGCAGATTGACGCACAACCGTAAGGACCGGGGACGGGCGGTGGCCCGCCGGTACCGGACCAGGGAGCGAAGAGGAGCCAGCACCATCCGGCAGGGCCTACGGACCCCGACCAGGCTAGGAGCCGCCGTTAAACCGGTCAAATCCGTCAGCGACGGGAACCTCCGGGGTTTCCCAGCAATAAAGACCCGACTGAATGCAACCGTCCAAACTGTGAGGGAGATAAAGCTACCGCTAGAGCTAGAGCTCCCAGGGCCAGAGCCTGCGGGCAACAAAAGGGGCTCCCTTAGCCAACACACCGCTGGGGAGCGGGCTACCGGTGGGAAGCCATCGGGGCCGAGAACATAACACCGGTGCAGGGAGAGACTGTTACCGCCAACCGACCGGGAGTGACTGCCGCAGCCATCTGTGGGACTCGTCCATCCAGCCGTTTGTTTTACAAGAGACTCCGTGTGCGTTACTGGCTGAGTAAGTACCACCGTGCCGTCTGGCACTGCGCTGCCCCGCGACCCTGCACCTGGCCAGGCCCCGCAATCCACCAAACAGACAATAACTCTGGGCCCCGGGACTACCAAAATCCCCCTACCCACGGAGGGGAGGAAAACATCCCAGCTGCTCCCTGTCATCGCTCCCAGGATCCCCGTACAGAGCAGCGGTGGTGCCCCAACCTCACCACACACCGTGGGTGGCGTCACGAACCGACATCCCAAACCCCAACAAACCACCCCTTTCACTCACGGGCGAGGAGCGCCGCTCGAGTCCCCGGATCTGGCCCACCGCTCGAGCCACCGAGCAGCAGCAGCGCCGGACCCGAGCGTGGGAGCACAGCGTCCCCTCCCCGCCCGCGACAACTTGGCGTCACGAACAGGATCCTACCGCTCTGCCATCTGGTAGAGGTGCGCTTTGTGTCCCGCCGGAGGGTCCGGCCGAAAATTTTCAGTAGCCGCCATTTTGAGCGTGAAGAGTCCCCGCTCGAGCATCTTCCCGAGCAGCGGAGGCGCGAAAGCCGAAGCTCCGCCCCTGAAGAGGAGGTGCCGGAAAGAGACCAAGGGGGCATGGATGGCGTCTGGCCGCATGTAGACCGCGGCTATAAACGCAGGGACGCCAGGACTCTGCGGCCAGATTCCGGTTCCTGGAAGAAACCGCTGCCGGCATGTCCTTCCCGCCCAACCGTGCAGAGGTCCCGGAGTCGGTGCCCGGAACAGCGGCATGGATCAGAGCCCGCGTGGCGGGGGTCTGCCGACGTTACCAGGATCAGGTATGCCGGCTGATGGAGCAGTGGACTGCGGAGGTGGAGGAGCTCGCTGTGGTTGCTCGGGTGTACGGAATGGAGGCTGCGATGGAACAGCTGGCGAATAACCCACGCCCCTATGTCCCGGAGGGACCCGGCCACTGCGGCTGGGGGTCCCGGTCTGCCCCTGGCCCCCATCCTACCTCCGTCTTCCCTGCCTGCGCATCCCGCCACCGCTGGTCCATCTCGCTTGCGGCCGGCAGCAGAAGGAGCGGCAAGCCCGGAGACTGCGGCAGCTGGCGGCAACCCGCCTGGCGCAGGCACGGACGATAGCGACTCCGGGCCTGACACCGAACCTGTCTCGGAGGACGAGGGAGTCGTCGCCGTGTGTGGCATGGAGGCCACCTACATCCCAAGGAACGGAAATAATGGATACCGGGCGGCCCTCCCCCGTCGCGCCTGCTATGCGCTGGAGGGGCTGGTACCCGTGTTTTTCCACCCGGGGCCGAGTGAAGAAGATGAGAGCGAGCAGTGATGGCAGCGGTCCTCCGCCGCAAGTTGTCCCCGTTGGGACCACCAGCACCGTTGTGAGATGTTCTTGATGTTGTTGAATGAAACCGAATGATAAGTAAAGTATAATCAACCGAGCTGTGACCAGATTGACACTGTGATTTAACCGGCCGTTGCCGGCAACTAGTCCCCGTTGGGACTTTCTGCAACCGTTGCGTAAGGAACTGCTTACGGACAAGCCCGAGAACTTGCAGGGCAACCACAAACATGTGGAATGTAAATAAAAAATGTTGGCTTATACCGTTGCCGCCTCCGGAGAGGCTGATTTGGGAGGATGGGACTGGAGGAAAGGGATGGCCCAGGCCCGCCACTACTGTCACCGGTGGCAATCCTCCGGGGGTCAGGGGTTCCCCATGAACGTGGGTTCCCCTGAAGGAGACCGTACCCGCTCGGGCAATTTGGTTCTGGACTGGGGCAAGGGGTGCTGCCCACTTCTTAGGGGCAGCATCAGGGCCAGGTTGTTTGGGCGGAAGCCGTTACCGTTAATAACAGACAACCGTTTGTAATGTTAAAAGTACCGTGCCTCCCGTTATGGGAAGTTATAAAGTAATGCTTATGTTTAACATGTTTTACCGTTTTTCTACCCTTTACAGTTAACAAAAATAAAACCGGTGATGGACGAGCAGCCTGCGGACGGTCTGCGTTTAACCAAGGGGGAATGTGGCGCCCTGGACAAGCCAGGACGTCACAGGTACTGCAACAACACACCCCACACCCCGGTTAGGCACACCACCCACACACACACAAATCCTTGTTGTCTCCCTCAAGGGGTTGATGTCCACACCAGGTGGGGCAGCGCCAGGCGGTTGGCTCTTCCCACTGAGGAGTTCACAGTCCTGGAGGCGGGAAAGAAGGGCAGTCGAGTAGGAGAGTTTGAAGTTGAAGGAGGTAGTAGTGGAGGAGCAGACTGACCGTGTCCGGGTACGTGGCCCGGGCACATACAGCAAGGTCGGCAGACGGTGGTGACCGTCTGCAGGAGAGGCAGATTGACGCACAACCGTAAGGACCAGGGACGGGTGGTGGCCCGCCGGTACCGGACCGGGGAGCGAAGAGGAGCCAGCACCATCCGGCAGGGCCTACGGACCCCAATCAGGCTAGGAGTCGCCGTTAAACCGGTCAAATCCGTCAGCGACGGGAACCTCCGGGGTTTCCCAGCAATAAAGACCCGACTGAAGGCAACCGTCCAAACCGTGAGGGAGATAAAGCTACCGCCAGAGTTAGAGCTCCAATTGCCAGAGCCTGCGGGCAACAAAAGGGGCTCCCTTAGCCAACACACCGCTGGGGAGCGGGCTACCGGTGGGAAGCCATCGGGGCCGAGAACATAACAACGGTGCAGGGAGAGACCGTTATCGCCAACTGACCGGGAGTGACCGCCGCAGCCATCTGTGGGACTCGTCCATCCAGCCGTTTGTTTTACAAGAGACTCCGTGTGCGTTACTGGTTGAGTAAGTACCACCATGCCGTCTGGCACTGCGCTGGGCCCCGGGACTACCAAAATCCCCCTACCCACGGAGGGGAGGAAAACATCCCAGCTGCTCCCTGTCATCGCTCCCGGGATCCCCGTACAGAGCAGCGGTGGTGCCCCAACCTCACCACACACCGTGGGTGGCGTCACGAACCGACATCCCAAACCCCAACAAACCACCCCTTTCACTCACGGGCGAGGAGCGCCACTCGAGTCCCCGGATCCGGCCCACCGCTCGAGCCACCGAGCAGCAGCAGCGCCGGACCCAAGCGTGGTGAGCACAGTGTCCCCTCCCCGCCCGCGACAGTTGGAGTCCCCTTTTTTTGAAAAATGAACCAAGATGAGGAAGTCATGGATCACAGAGGACTTTTCTACCCCTGTGTCATCCAAGGGAGGCGAAAGGCTGGTGGATTTTTGAGAGTGCTTCATGCAAATCATCTTTTTATGTTTACAACTGGGGGACAACTGATGCCAGTGAAGTGGTGTGTGTGTGGCGCAATTTTTGGAAAAGAGGGAGACTGTGGTTGGAGTCCCCTTTGTTGAAAAATGATCCAAGATGAGGAAGTCATGGATCACAGAGGACTTCTCTACCCCTGTGTCATCCAGGGGAGGCGAAAGGCTGGTGGATTTTTGAGAGTGCTTCATGCAAATAAACTTTTTAAGTTTGCAACTGGGGGACAACTGATGCCAGTGAAGTGGTGTGTGGGTGTGGCCCAATTTTTGGAAAAGAGGGAGACTGTGGTTGGAGTCCCCTTTTTTTTGAAAAATGATCCAAGATGAGGAAGTCATGGATCACAGAGGACTTCTCTACCCCTGTGTGGTCCAGGGGAGGCGAAAGGCTGGTGGATTTTTGAGAGTGCTTCATGCAAATCATCTTTTTAAGTTTGCAACTGGGGGACAACTGATGCCAGTGAAGTGGTGTGTGTGTGGCCCAATTTTTGGAAACGAGGGAGACTGTGGTTGGAGTCCCCTTACTGTCTTTTACATGATTTTAGAAGGGCATGACATGCCTAAGAGGTTGACTTTTCAGGATCTGCAAGCTTTTGGCTACAGAAATACTGCCTTTCCACCCTTTTGACACAGAGGATTTTCAAGGCCTTATGCCCATTGCAATGCCCCAAAAGCCGATGCCCAGTCGCCACTCCTTCTCCAAGAAAGGCGTGCCCGCGCTACACCAGCATGTCGCACACAACATCACCGCTTCCTTGAGAAACTCTGTGTGTGACAGGGTGCATTTCACCACAGATATTTTGACCAGTAAGCATGGACAGGGCTTTACATGTCGCTGACTGGGCACTGGGTAACTATGGTGAGAGATGGAGAAGTGTCTGCTGTACAAGTCTTTCCGTCCCCACGAGTTGTGTGTCAATCCTTCCTCTGTATGTAGAAGTTCCTCCACTGCTTTGGCCTCCTCAACCTCGACCTCCGCTCAAAACCTGTCTGGTAAGGCCACCCGCGTTGTAACTGTGCACAAGGAATCCCGCACACCTCCTTACTATGCTGGCAGCAGAGCTCGACGCCATCAGGCGGTCAATTCTTTCCTTTGAAATGTATGGGAAATGTGAGTCACACCGCTGAGGAGTTGTGGACCGTTAGCTCTGGAGACCGAGTTTCATCAATGGTTGTCTCCACTCAACCAGAAGCCAGGGAAGGCCGTGTGCGACAATGATGCAAACCTGGGTGCGGCCCTTCGCCGTGACAATGTGATACACGTGCCTTGTATGGCTCACGTGTCCAACCTGGTTGTCCAGCAATTTTTAAACCACTATCCCGGCCTAGATGACCTTCTGCAGAGAGCACGGTGTAACGCCTGCCTGGATCCACACACTCGGGCTGTAAAGGATAGGCTAGAGGGAAGCCACTCAACAAGCCGCACCCCTAGAACCCTGAAACCCTTTAACCCCTATACAGGGATTTGGAATTACACAGGGCCAAAGGTGATCAATACCTGTGGAAGGCTGCAGTCCGAGAGAGTATTAGTCAGGCAGGGTCAAACCATGAATTGAGGAACATGAACAGAATGGGATGGCCAGGACATAATCAGAAAACAAGCAGAGGTCAAATGTGGATCGGGCAACGAGGTACATAAACAGCAGGCAGGAGACGTGGTCAGGAAACAAGCGGTAGTCAGCACACAAAATCACAAAACAGAACTGGCCGGAACAGGAACCAGAAGTCCAGAACTATGTCTGGCAGTGGTCAGCAGACAGGAGGGGCGTAAAAAAGGGTGTGGTGTCTTCCCATTGGTTGTAGTTGAATGATGGTACTTCAGCTGTGAGACCACCACCTACAGTCAGTAAGTGGTACTGCAGATCTCAAGGTAACCCAGCCCAGTGGCTGTGCGGAACCTGCGGCCACCGGGGCCGCTGGCATCGACTCCTCTATCATCAACAGTACTATCTACAAAAGGAACACGGTGTCACCTGGCGATCGGAGAACAAGTTGCTGGAGCGGACTCCGGTGCTGACGTAACAGCCGTGTTCGACAATGATGCAAACCTGGGTGCAGCCCTTCGCCAAGGCAATGTGAGACACGTGCCTTGTATGGCTCACGTGTTCAACCTGGTTGTCCAGCAATTTTTAAACCACTATCCCGTCCTACATGGCCTTCTGCAGAGGGTACGCTCGCTATGTGCTCGCTTCCACCATTCACAACCAGCAGCTGAATACCTTTCATTGCTCCAAAAGTCTTTCGGTCTGCCTGTTCACCGCCTGTAATGCGATTTGCAGACATGCAGGAATTTGAATCTGCACATGTTGCAGCGCCTGTGGCAGCACCGGCGAGCCCTGCTGCAATACGTTATGACTATGCAATACATTAGCCTGGGCTAACGAGATCCAGAGGTGGGGCAGATCACGCTGCTGGAGTGGTCTCAGATCAAGTACCTATGCACCCTTCTTCACAGTTTACAAATGGTGACAAAGATGTTTAGCGCTCACGATGCCATTATCATTATGACAATTGCGGTCATCTACATGCTGGAGCACACTCTAAACATTATTCAGAGTCAGGTGGTGGGACAAGAGGAAGGGGAGGAAGTACAGGAGGAGTCATATGCGGAAGGGACAATGTGGCGCCCTGGACTAGCCAGGTCGTCACAGGTAACATACATACACCCCCACCCCCACTAGACAGCAACATTAGCCAAACATAAAATCCTTGTTGCCTCCTTCCAGGGTCTGATGTCCACACCAGTTGGGGCGGAGGCAAGCGGTTGGCCCCACCCACCGAGGAGTTCACAGGCCTGGAGGCGGGAAAAGTGACAGTTCAGTTGAGGAGTTGAGTGGAGGAGGTTGAAGTGAGAGGAGTGAAGTGGAGAGTGTGGGTTTGTGGCCCAGGCACTGACAACAAGGTTGGCATACGGTGGTGGCCGTCTGCAGGTGTGGTGAATCAACGCGGAACCGTAGGACCGGGGACGAGCGGTGGCCCGCCGGTACCGACCGGGGAGCGAAGTGAAGCCAGCACACACAGGCAGGGCCATCGGACCCCGACTAGGCTTGGAGTCGCCGTCAACAGTCAAATCCGAGTGTGACAGGAACCCCAGGGGTTTCCTAACAGCCAAAGACCCATTAGAAGGCAACCGTCCGCACAGTGAGGGTATAGGAGACCCAAGGGCCAGCGCCTGCGGGAAAACGGGCTCCTCCGGCATCCATATGTCGCAGGCGGAGGAGGGGACGCTGCGCTCTCCCACTGCTCGGGACCGGCTGCCGCTGCTGCGGCCTGCTGCTGCTCGGTGGCTCGAGCGATGGGCCGGATCCCGGGGACTCGAGCGGCGCTCCTCGCCCGTGAGTGAAAGGGGGATTGGTTTGGGGGATTGTTTATTGTCCGTGACGCCACCCACGGTTATGGTGATTGTATGGACACCACCGCTGCTCTGTATGGGGATCCCGGGAGCGGTGACAGGGAGCAGCAAAGTTGTTGGTTCTTCCCTCCGTGGGTAGGGGGTGGTTTTCCCGGGGCCCAGTGATGAGTTGGGGGATGAGGGATGGCGGGGCCGGTGCAGGGCTTGGTGGGGTGCAGGGACGCGGGGGCAGCGCTGTGCCTCACGGCACTGTGGTACTCACTCAGCCTGAAATGGGGACACAGTTCTCGGTAAAACACACGGCTGGAAAGACGGTTCCCACGGACGGCTGCTGTTGCTTTTCCCCAGTAGTTGACGGTGACGGTCCCTTTTCCTGCACCTAAGTCTATGTTGGTAGCGATGGGTTCCCACCGGTAACCCGCTCCCCGGCTTGGATATGTGCCGGAGGAGCCCCTCTTTGCCCGCAGGCACTGGCCCTGAGAAACTGGTGCCTTGGCGGTGGCGGTGTCTCTCTCTAACGGTTGGACTGTTGCCTTCAATCGGGACTTGGTTGTTGGGAGACCCAGAGGTCCCCTTCACTGACGGATTTGGCAAATTCACGGTGACTCCTAGCCTTGCCGTGATCCGAAAGGCTCCTGCCAATGGTGCTGGCTTCTCTTCGTATACCGCTCCGGTACCGCCGGGCCACCACCCATCCACGGTCCTTTCGGCAACCTCCAAGCAGCCTCTCCTTCAGACGGTCACCGCCGTCTGCTAACCTTGCTTTTCTCAGTCCGGGGCACACACCCGGACCAACTTCAGGCTTTCTCAACTGTCACTTTCTCTTCCACTTTTACTCCTTTCTCTTGCTCCTCTACCACTTCACTTCCACTTCACTTCCACTTCACTCACTAAGACTCTTCACTCCTTCACTTCCCTAGCTTAACTGCCTGGTTTTCCCGCCTCCAGGGCTGTGAACTCCTCGGTGGGCGGAGCCAACCGCCTGGCCCACCCCCTGGTGTGGACATCAGCCCCTGGAGGAAGGCAACAAGGATTTTTGGGTAGCTTCGGTGTACCTATCCGGGGTGTAGGGTGTGGTGGTGTCATGACCTGTGACCCCTGGCTTGCCCAGGGCGTCACATTCCCCCTTAGCAAAATGCAGACCGTCCGCGGGCTGCCCGTCCAACACCGGTTTTATTTTTCTGTAAAGATAAAAAGAAACACAAGACAAGTATAATAACTTCATCCCACAGTGGGAGGCACTTTTCTTTAAACGTTACGGTAACATTTTAACGGTTGCTGCTGTCGCTCTCTCCCACCCAAGTAACCTGGCCCTGATGCTGCCCCTAAGAAACAAGCAGCACCCCTTGACCCCAGTCCTGAACCAGTTACCCGAGCGGGATCTGTCCTTCCCCTCCAGAGGGTGGCCACCGGTTCCGGTGGTGGCTGGGCCCCAGCCTGCTCCACTGCGGGCCCTCCCTCCAACCTGCCTCTAACGGTAGCTGCAACAAAACATTTTTATTTACATGCCACTAACGTTTGTGGTTGCCCTGCAAGTTCTCGGGCCTGTTCATAGAGAGTTCCCTATGCAACTTTTTGAAGGGTCCCCACGGGGACAACAATGCCGGCAACAACCGGTTCCAAATCACGGTAATCAGGTAAATCTTCGGTTTAATCACTTATCATCTTTTGCAAAACTTTCAACTTTTAAACACACACAGTTCCTCTCCCCCCTTTTAAAGAACGGTTTCCCTTTACCTAAGTGGGGGCCTACCTAGGTTGGGACGGGTGGACCTCCGGGGTCCGGTGTAAGTGGGGCTAGGCAGTGGGGCAGAGGGAACAATCAGTTCCTCCTCCCTGCTATCGTGTGGGGCAGGCGGAAGCATAGGGGAGCTGGGTACAGGTTCATCCCTGGGCACTGGCACTGACTCACGGTTGACCGCCTCCATCAGTTCTTCATCCACGGGTTGTGGGAACAGCATCACTGGAAGAATCACCGCGCCGTTCTGTGTAGGCCAGTCTGCTGGGAAGTCACCCATCACAGTGTGGATCACCTCCTTTGCCTTCTCTGCTGGTGGAGGAACCGGTACTTCAGCTGTCGCCCTTAATGCTGGTGGGCACCTTTTCAGATGGTCCCAGGAAACCGTGGCCAAAGTGCCCCCTTGGTCACGACTGATTTGGTAGGCCTTCCCATCTTCCCATCCTGTGGGCTGTATGACGTACGGGGTTTGTTCCCATTGATCATCCAGCTTATGGGTTCTCCTCTTCCGCTTCAGTACTACATCTCCGGGCTGAAAAGGGCCAGCAGACGCCTTTTGATTGAAGCGCTGCTCCTGCTGTTCCCGACTCCGACTCAAGTTTTTCTCGACATATTCTTGAATCTGCCGGTATTGTACCCTCCGCCGAGTTTCCCATTCAGCTGTCAAAGGGAGTGCTTCTGGGGCCTCCAATCCCATGTCCAGATCCACCGGTAGCCGACCGGGCCGAGCCCTCATCAGGTATGCTGGGGTGCACTTCGTCGAACTGGAAGGGATATTGTTGTACATATCGACCAAGTCGGGTAGCTTCTCTGGCCACAGGTTCCGCTCTTCCAGCGGTAACGTCTTGAGGAGTCCCAGGACCAAGTGGTTCATCTTCTCACACATGCCGTTGGTCTGGGCATGGTAAGGGGTGGTCCGGATCTTCTTGCAGCCGTACAACTGGCAGAACTCATGGAACACCTCTGCTTCAAAAGCCGGGCCTTGGTCAGTCAGCACTTTCTCTAGGTATCCATGTGGTCGGCAGAAATAAGCCTGGAATGCTCTAGCGGCAGTACGACCAGTTAGGTCCTTGACTGGGACAACCACCATGAACCTCGAATAGTGGTCTACTATGGTCAACACGTAGGTGTACCCACTTCGGCTGGGGGTGAGCTTGACATGATTCAGGGCGACCAGCTCCAGCGGCTGATGTGTAATGATCGGATGTAGGGGCGCCTTCTGGCTGGCCTCGTCCTTCCTCCTCAGCGTGCAAGGACCGCACTCTCGGCACCAGGCCTCTACAGACTCCCGCATCCCACTCCAATAGAACCGCTCTCTCAACAGCATCTCCAGCTTCTTTCATCCGAAGTGTCCGGCACCATCATGGTATGCCTGCAGAACAGTGGGCACATCAGCTTGGGGAATAACCAACTGGCGGATTTTCTCATGAGTCTTCGGGTTGATCAGCTCACGGTACAACTTCCCTTGATGTAGATACAGCCGGTTCCGTTCCTTCCACAAGCGTTGGGCTTCAGCTGGGGCGGCAGGGTCCATCCCAGCAGCGCCTTGTTCCACCAGGGTCTTGACTAGGCGGACAGCGGGCGCCTGGTTTTGAGCTTCCTGCCACTCTTGACTGGGCAGTGGATCCAGGTTCACCCGTTGTTGGTGGACATGTACCTTCTCAGCTGGTGGCTGGTGAAATGCAGGCAACTCGATCTCTTCGAGGTCGTCATCCTTGCACCCTTCTTCTGACAAGTGGGGCATCCGAGAGAGTGCATCAGCATTAATGTTGACACGACCGGCCCTGTATTTGATTGTGAAGTCATAGTTGGCTAGCCTGGCCACCCACCGCTGCTCCAACGCGCCCAACTTGGCCGTGTCCAGGTGAGTCAACGGATTGTTATCCGTGAAAGCGGTGAATTTTGCTGCGGCCAAGTAGTGGCGGAACCGCTCGGTGATAGCCCATACCAGTGCCAGGAGCTCGAGCTTGAAGGAGCTGTAGTTCTCAGGGTTCCTTTCAGTCGGCCGGAGCTTTCGGCTAGCATAAGCAATCACCTTTTCCTTCCCATCCTGGACCTGGGACAGGACTGCCCCCAAACCCACATTGCTGGCGTCTGTGTAGAGGATGAATGGGCAGCCGTAGTCAGGGTACGCTAGGATCTCTTCTCCGGTCAAGGCCGCTTTCAGCTGGCGGAAGGATTCCTCATGCCTTTCTTCCCACACCAGTGGGGTTCCGATGGGTACCACCTTTGGTCTGTCCCACGAGGAGGTCTTGCATGGGGGCAGCCATCTTCGTGTACCCCTTGATGAAGCGTCGGTAGTACCCTACCAGACCCAGAAACTGCCTTACTTCCCTCACTGTGGTTGGTCTTGGCCAGTCTTGGATGGCAGTGATCTTCTCAGGGTCGGGGGCGACACCTTCTGCACTCACTACATGCCCCAGGTACTGCACTCTGGGTTTCAGCAGGTGACACTTAGAGGGCTTCAATTTCATCCCGTATTTGGCAAGGGACGCGAACACCTCGGCCAGGTGCTCCAGATGGGCTTCATACGTCTGAGAGTACACAATCTCATCATCCAGGTATAACAGGACGGTCTCGAAGTTTAGATGTCCCAGACAGCACTCCATCAGCCGTTGGAAGGTTCCAGGGGCGTTGCACAGCCCGAACGGCATACTATTGAATTCACAGAGCCCCATTGGGGTGGTAAAGGCAGTTTTCTCCCGGTCCTCCGGTGCCACTGCCACTTGCCAGTATCCACTGGTGAGGTCAAGGGTAGAGAAGTAATTTGCAGTTCTCAGTGCGGCCAAAGACTCTTCAATACGGGGCAGTGGGTAAGCATCTTTATGCGTTATCTGGTCAATCTTCCAGTAGTCCACACACATCCGCATGGTGCCATCCTTCTTCTTGACCAGTACCAACGGGGCGGCCCAGGGACTACAGCTGTCCCGAATAACCCCTGCCTCTTTCATGTTCCTCAACATATCTTTGGCACATTGGTAATGCGCAGGGGGAATAGGCCTGTACCTCTCTTTGATAGGGGGGTGCTCACCGGTGGGGATGTGGTGTTGGACCCCTTTGATCTGCCCAAAGTCTAGTGGGTGTTTGCTAAAAACTTGCTCATACTCCCGCACCACCCTGTATACTCCTTCTTTGTGATGTGTAGGGGTATCATCAGTGCCCATGTGTAGCTGTTGGTGCCACTCATTTAACTCCCCTTGGGGGCGAGTGAGTGCTGGTTGTAGGCGGGGAAACTGGGGGAGCTGCCTCGTGGATAGTGTGGGGATCCAGGGTGAGCAACTTGGCAAGGGTGGCATACCGGGGAAGCCTGACTTCTTCCTCCCCACAGTTCAGCACCCTCACGGGCACTCTCCCCTTCTTTTCATCTACCACCCCTCGGGCGGCCATTACGGTAGGCCAGTGCTCGGAGGGCATGGGCTCTATCATGGCAGGGTAGTCACGCCCCTGAGGCCCTACTGCTGCTCTACACCAAATCATCATCTCACTCCTAGGGGGCACAATCAACGGAGCAGCATCCATCACTCTCACTCCACCAATCTCTCCTCCTGTTGAGTTTACATGCTGGCGGTACATCAAGGCTCGGATCTCACGCTGCACAGCTCGCTGTCGGCTCCCCGCCGCCGTGGCGGCCAGCTGCTGCAGTAGGGCCAACACATCACCCATACAGTGCTCCATCACATTGGTTCCTAGCACTATCTTTGGGTTATGATCACTGGGTTCATTCATGATCACAATCATACCCTGGTGTTGCAGTTCAGCTCGCCCCACTGTCATAGCCACTTGTTTATACCCCACTTGGGTCAATGGGAGTCCATCAGCAGCAGTCAGTGTTATACTAGTATCTGGGGGTGCCAGCTCGTCTGTCCCCCAATACCGTTGGTACAATGTGTATGGTATGGTGGTTACCTGTGATCCAGTGTCCAAGAGAGCCATCACCGGTATGCCATCCACAGCCACGGGGATGATGGGCCGGGCCCCGATATACCGGTCCCACCAGTCTGGGGGGCCACGGGGTTCTACTCCTGAGGATTGGCCCGTGGCCCCAGGGGTTGCTCGTTTAACGGGCACTGTCGGAAGTAATGGCCAGGCTTGCTGCACTTGTAGCAGGTTGGAGGTCTGTTCCGCGAGTTGTTAGCACTTCTCCGCTGCATCCAGTGAACATCCTCAGGGCTGTCGGCGAGCTGTATCGTGGTTGGAGGCTGGGATCTGGTCAAAGGTTGTAGTGCAGTGAGTATCTTGGTGAGATCTCCGTCCATGCGGCGGACCTGGGCTGCCAGTTCTTCCATCGTGCTGCTTGGAGCTGTAGGTATTGGAGAGGCTGGTAGGGCAGGGGCCACCACGACGGGGGCCGTCTCAATTGGCCACGGGGCTGGCTCCAAGGTTTCTGAAGCTGGGGGTTGCAGTGCTTTAATGGCCCGTTCCTTTAACACAGCAAAGTCCACATCAGGGTGTTCCAGGGCCCACAGCCGGAGTTGTTTGCGATCCTCAGAGGACCTCATCCCCTGCACAAATTGCTCTACTAACATCTTGTTGCTGTCCGCCTCATTGATAGTGTCCACCCGTTTTAGTGTGCGGAGGGCAGTTTGCAGACGTAAAGCGTAGTCCTGAATGCTATCCACAGACCGTTGCCGGCACTGGTAAAACTGCATCCGCAGCTCAGCTTCGGTACGGGTCTCAAAGGCAGTCTGTAGCTTCTCAAAGATGGTGGCTACAGAGAACCGGTCCCCCTCGGCCCAGGTCTCCGCCTCCTGCTCAGCCGCGCCGGTTAGCTGGCCCAGCACTACCGCTGCACATTGCTTATCGGTCAGGGGGTACAATTCCAGAAGCGGATTAAGCTTTTTCCGGAAGACCTGTAAAGCATCAGGTTTCCCGTCATACTGCGGTAGCCAGGTAGCTCCGGGCACATAGGGCAAGGAGAACGGCATCACCTGAGCGAGAGCGGGGGCCGCGGCACCTCCTGCCAGCACGGCCGGGACCTGGGCAGGCCCATTCCCATCCACGGGTGCCACTGCGGCTGCGACCACCGCTCCTCCAGCGGCTCCGTCGGGCGCAGACATCTTGTTTCCATCCCCCTTAGCCTCTTTCCGGCCCCTTCACTATCGGGGCGGGATTTTGGCCTTCGCGCCTCCACTACTCGAGGAGACGCTCGAGCGGGAACTCTTCACGCCAAAGATGGCGGCTTCTTAAATTTTCTGGCCGGACACCTCCGGCGGTAACAAGGCGCACCTCCACCCAACGGCAGAGCGGTAAGATCCTGTTCATGACGCCAAGTTGTCGCGAGCGGAGGAGGGGACGCTGCGCTCTCCCACTGCTCGGGTCCGGCTGCCGCTGCTGCGGCCTGCTGCTGCTCAGTGGCTCGAGCGATGGGCCGTATCCCGGGGACTCGAGCGGCGCTCCTCGCCCGTGAGTGAAAGGGGGATTGGTTTTGGGGATTGTTTATTGTCCGTGACGCCACCCACGGTTGTGGTGATTGTATGGACACCACCGCTGCTCTGTATGGGGATCCCGGGAGCGGTGACAGGGAGCAGCAAAGTTGTTGGTTCTCCCCTCCGTGGGTAGGGGGTGGATTTCCCGGGGCCCAGTGATGAGTTGGGGGATGAGGGATGGCGGGGCCGGTGCAGGGCTTGGTGGGGTGCAGGGACGCGGGGGCAGCGCTGTGCCTCACGGCACTGTGGTACTCACTCAGTCTGAGACGGGGACACAGTTCTCGGTAAAACACACGGCTGGAAAGACGGTTCCCACGGACGGCTGCTGTTGCTTTTCCCCAGTAGTTGACGGTGACGGTCCCTTTTCCTGCACCTAAGTCTATGTTGGTAGCGATGGGTTCCCACCGGTAACCCGCTCCCCGGCTTGGATATGTGCCGGAGGAGCCCCTCTTTGCCCGCAGGCGCTGGCCCTGAGAAACTGGTGCCTTGGCGGTGGCGGTGTCTCTCTCTAACGGTTGGACTGTTGCCTTCAATCGGGACTTGGTTGTTGGGAGACCCAGAGGTCCCCTTCACTGACGGATTTGGCAAATTCACGGCGACTCCTAGCCTTGCCGGGATCCGAAAGGCCCCTGCCAATGGTGCTGGCTTCTCTTCGTATACCGCTCCAGTACCGCCGGGCCACCACCCGTCCACGGTCCTTTCGGCAACCTCCAAGCAGCCTCTCCTTCAGACGGTCACCGCCGTCTGCTAACCTTGCTGTTCTCAGTCCGGGGCACACACCCGGACCAACTTCAGGCTTTCTCAACTGTCACTTTCTCTTCCACTTTTACTCCTTTCTCTTGCTCCTCTACCACTTCACTTCCACTTCACTCACTAAGACTCTTCACTCCTTCACTTCCCTAGCTTAACTGCCTGGTTTTCCCGCCTCCAGGGCTGTGAACTCCTCGGTGGGCGGAGCCAACCGCCTGGCCCACCCCCTGGTGTGGACATCAGCCCCTGGAGGAAGGCAACAAGGATTTTTGGGTAGCTTCGGTGTACCTATCCGGGGTGTAGGGTGTGGTGGTGTCATGACCTGTGACCCCTGGCTTGCCCAGGGCGTCACACATACACCGTGGAGCAGACTACCGTTGGGAATCCATCGTAGTCAAAACAGTACACAAAGGTGCAGGGAAAGACAGCCGCCATCACCTGTCCGGGGAGAGAGACACTGCAGCCGGCTGCGGGACCCGTCCATCCAGCCGTTTGGTTTACCAAGGACTTTGTGCATCTCTTACTGAGTGAGTACACCCGTGCCATCCGGCACCGCGCCGCGCTGTCCCTGCAACCCTGCACCTTACCAACCCTGCCTCCCCGTCACACCACCGGGCCCCGGGAACACCGACCCCTACCCACGGAGGGGGAAAACAACATCCCAGCTGCTCCCTACCATCGCTCCCGGGATCCCCGTCACCAGCAGCGGTGGTGCCCATCTTCACCACAACCCGTGGGTGGCGTCACGGACTAAATCCCCCAAAACCAACCACCCTTTTCACTCACGGGCGAGGAGCGCTGCTCGAGTCCTCGGATCCGGCCCACCGCTCGAGCCACCGAGCAGCAGCCGAAGCAGCGCCGGACCCGAGCGTTAGCGAGCGCAGCGGTGGCGTCCTCCCCGCCCGCGACAACAACAAGATCTACAAGGTCCACACGTTCAGCAGCACCAAGGTGGCAGGCATGGGACGGTGGGGGAGAGAGATTAACAAGGGTGCAATGCATAGTATCAGCCAAACTGTTGAGGAAGGTGCAGGAGCCCAGGAAGAAATGGAGGACGAACTGGCGATGGGCATGGAAGACTCAGTAGATGAGGGAGAGCTTGATCACATTTCTGTTGTGCAAGGTTGGGGGGAGAGGGCAGAGGAAGGAAGAATGGTTCTCACCTCTACGCCACCAAAACAGCAAGGACTTGGTCCACCTGGATGCGCAAGACACATGAGCGCCTTCTTGTTGCACTACCTACAACATGACCCTCGGATTGTCCGAATTAGAAGTAATGATGACTACTGGGTTGCCACATTGTTAGATCCCCGGTACAAGACAAAATTTGGGAAAATAAGTCCTGCCATAGAAAGGGACGCACGTATGCATAAATATCAGCAGAAGCTTGTACGCATTCTTAGATTGGCTTTTACACTAAACACCAGTGCTGTACAGAGTGAATCTCAATGCTTTGTCATGGCTAGGAGGAAATGGTCTTTTACTTGTCCACATCTGAGGGACCGAGTGCTGGCTGCTGTGCTGAGATGGGGTTGAGTAGGCTGTCCCTGCAGAGTTGCAAATTTTGTCATCAACAAAATGGGTGGAAAAAGGCCAGATACTGGTGGAAAGTGGAACAGGTGTGTTAGAAAGGGGAGAAAAGTTAAGGCCCTGTCACACACAGAGATAAATCTGCGGCAGATCTGTGGTTGCAGTGAAATTGTGGCCAATCAGTTCCAGGTTTGTGGCCGTGTACAAATGGAACAATATATCCATGATTTCACTGCAACCACAGATCTGCCAAAGATTTATCTCTGTTTGTGACGGGGCCTTTAGTGTCTGTGGGTTTGGTGGTTAAGCAACAGTAACATCTGCTGAAGAAACACCATTTGTTACAGGGGGACTGGCAGATTTGGATAAGGTGGTATATATCCCAATCGCCAGTCGGGGACCACCGTGCTCCTAGATGGAAAAGGAGATGCTGGCAACCCGAAGGTTAGGCGGAGGATACAGAGCTGGGTGGCTCAGAAAAAAATAGTAGCCTGAACCGAGTTAGACGACACTCGGAACAGGAGACTGTGAAGCCTGTTAGCGTCACAGGGTCCACACACCCAGCCCTGAAACTACCTGTTAACAACACAGGGGCCATTGGGTACGCTGTCCGTGTGCGTAGGGGGCATACCTGTGGACAGCAGGCGCAGCAGCAGCCCAGTTAATGCCACTGTGCTGCACTAGCAGGACTGGTAGGACAGGAGCTGGTCGTAACCTTTCTGCGTTACCAAGTGTGGTGACGTCTTGCACCGACGCCCTATCCCTGCCTACCTCTGGCCTAAAGCCACAATGGGTTCAACACATGGATGTGTGCTCTGTCTGAGCATAATAGAAGACTGCGCACCTCCTTGTTGTCTCCAGCCCCTTTCCCAACCCAGGGTGGACCACAATGCACCTCCATGAGCCAAAAGCAGAGTGCCATCAGTGACATAACCAGCGGCCTATCCGGAACAGCCACTTCAATGATGACATCATGGCAGCCACGCCCCAAACACCTGACCAGTCATCGTCTGACGAACAATGATGAGGTGCCAAATCATAGTGGTGGGCCTCTGCGAGCCAGTCCAGAGTGGCCACATAATCAGGACACCTGATGCCCTCTGGACTATCATGGACTGACACCTCACGGACATGGCCAGTGAGTTCCTTAATGGACCTAGCCTCTGATGCACTAAGTGCCTGAGCATGCTCATTTGCCTGAAAACTGTCTCAGAAAACAGACTATCAGCTTCTGCATGCTCTGTAGGCCCAACACAGGACTTAGACACGGCGCGGAGTCCAAGTACCTGTGCAAAGAGGCTTTTATCACTAAGTGTGGCAGCATGCTCAGTAGCACTAACTGAGGACTAAGGTGGGCTTTGCACACTACGACATCGCAGGTGCGATGTCGGTGGGGTCAAATTGAAAATTACGTACTTCTGGCATCGCATGCGACATCGTAGTGTGTAAAGGCTCGATGATACGATTAACGAGCGCAAAAGCGTCATAATTGTATCATCGGTGCAGCGTCGGCGTAATCTATAATTACGCTGACGCGACGGTCCGATGTTGTTCCTCGCTCCTGCGGCAGCACACATCGCTGTGTGTGAAGCCGCAGGAGCGAGGAACATCTCCTACCGGCGTCACCGCGGCTTCCGTAGAATATGCGGAAGGAAGGAGGTGGGCGGGATGTTTACATCCCACTCATCTCCGCCCCTCCGCTCCGATTGGCCACCTGCCGTGTGACGTCGCAGTGACGCCGCACGACCCGCCCCCTTAATAAGAAGGCGGGTCGCTGGCCAGAGCAACGGTTGCAGGGCAGGTGAGTGCATGTGAAGCTGGCGTAGCGATAATTTTCGCTACGCCAGCTTTCACAAGATATTGTACCTGCGACGGGGGCGGGGACTATCGCGTGCGACATCGCAGCATCGGCTTGCGATGTCGCAACGTGCAAAGCCCGCCTTAGCCTCAGGAATGGCACAGTCATGTTGAGCATGCTCACTCGGTGAAACACTGTACTTAGGCTGTGTCTGGGGTAAATTGGCACACGCATGAGCACTAGCCGTCTCTCCACACTTAGACGTGGATGAGGAAGCAGCCAGCTGGCCGACCCGAGGCACCGACAAAAATGGCAGCTGACGCATGAGCGCAACTTGAACCGCAGAAGGCTGCTTGCGTCTACGGCGGCACCGATTCATAACACCGACTACCAACCAGCCAAAATAAGAGGTGTACTTCTTCCCATGGATAATCTGATATGATCCCTTTTTTCAGGGACACGACCATCGCTACCAAATGTAGATGAGGCACCAAAACAGCAGGTGCTTGAATTGATCTCAACTGATCCATCAAGTGGCCTCTCCTCCACCTCAACTTCAATATCCTAAATACTCCATTCCTCTGTGGTGTCAACCCAATTGCACTAGCTTCCTAACAGCTCACAAGTTTCCACCAGGCCTGCTGAGTATGGGGTAACAGATGGTTGATTCTGCAGAGCTGTTCAGTCACACTATAACCTTGGAATCAGAGGTCTGCTACAAAGCTGCAGAGAGTTCAGACAAGGAAATGATTTGCACTGATGCCCAGAAGTTTTGTGAGTCAGATCCAGGCCCCGATGAAGAAGGTGCTGAGCATAATGTACACCCTCATTCACAAACTGTAAATCCTCCTTGTGGAGGCAATGGGAAACATGCTGAGGAGACTCAGATACCTGATTGGAACGACAACTTTACTATTCGGTCAGGGCAGGAAGAGGTTGGCTCGGAGGAGTTAGGACAAGGGGAGTGAAAACACACAGGGTGATGATGAGGTTGGAGACCCCACTTACTGTCAAACCAAAGTCAGCCAGTCGATGAGGTCAACAGAGGAGGTGGAGGAGGATGCTACTGACGACGAGGTTACGTTGCGTCTTCCTGGACAGAGAGAAAGTACTGGAAGCACGTCAACAACTGAATCCTCAGCCACAACTCTGCCTCTGAGCAGAAGTGTTGGTAGCTCTGCAGGTCGCATGGACTGTAAGCCTTGCCTAGCCTGGGGCTTTTTTTACATCGCAAAAGATCACCCAAGTTATGGCATCTGTAAGATTTGTCATCAATCTCTAAGTAGAGGCCAAAAACTCACTACTTTGAGTACTTCGTCCATGAACTGTCACCTGGATATGAAGTGATAGCGTGAGGGTGTATTGATGAGCTTTATCCACTGTGAATGCAACATGCTTTTTTGCCATTCATTGCATGCATTGTTGCAGACTACCCAGACAGTAATGCGTGCACACAACACTTTGTTTTGCGTGCACGCAACACTTTGTTTTCTTAGCAATACACATATCTGTTCTGCTTCGGCCGACTATATAGACAATAAGACTTGATGCCTCTGCTCTGTCAATTTGTCAGTTACAGTTAAAATCATAGAGTGACAGTGACACATGTTTGCATGGACTGTTGCTTTACAAGATTTCCAGGACTGTGTTGCTGAGCTGTGTGGTTTGCCTTCACACTGTTATCATCTGCCTTTTCTGTGAGGCTTCAGCTAACAAGGGTATTCAGTGGGGGTAATGGGTTTTGTCTTTGTTTAGGTAGATAAGTTGAAAGCTCTTGTGATGCGACACTGGTAAGTCGTGTTCGCACACACACACACACACAATTACTCCTGGTACGCAGAGCGATTACCAGGTAGTAGGCAACTGTTTAGACAGTCCCTTGGTTAGGCAAAAGTTGGTGAGCAGGGGGTATAAATCGCCATTACGAGTGTCGCAGCATAGGGGTGCAGGCTTTTGGAATTGTGAATAGATTGTTCTATTCTTTCAGTTTTATGCATGGTTCTTATTGTTTGTTTTTGGATCATTTATCAACCCAACTGCCTAAAATCGTTTTCCGAGTGTGTGGTTTTGCTGTATACTGGGGAGCCCACCCTGTACACTACTTTAAATGAAGCATAAGTCGCAATGGGAAGTTCACTGTGCTACAATGTTGCCTAGCGGGGCTGTGCAACCACCGTCTGCCTCATCAATGGCATCTGCATGCTCTTCATCCTCTGTGACTGTGGGGACAGCAGTCACACATGCTTTTTGACACTGACCTTCCACCCCTTTACCCGCAACAGGCAGTGTGATTGGCAGGTCGTCAGTTGTTTTTGAAGTGGAAACAGCTGCTGGTGTTGAGCTCTCTCAGGCATCAAGAGAACCACCTTTGGATGAAGGCAACATTATATCCACACCTGCACCATCGTCACAGATTGCCTGGACTACCTACAGTTAAAAATTGCGCAGCAGAAATGGAGAGGAGTGTAGAATGCACATGTGGTGTACCTTGCTTGACAGGAGAGAAACCCTAAGGTAGTATCCCTGACAATTTTACTATGCCCTAAAAGTGTCAGCACTTTTCTAATTTAAAATTGCATAGCAGAAATGGAGAGGAGTGTAGAATGCACATGTGGTGTACCTTGTTTGACAGCAACGAAAGCCTAAGGTAGTATCCTGGACAATTTTACTATGCCCCTAAAAGTGTCAGCACTTTTGGAACTAAAAACTGCATAGCAGAAATGGAGAGAAGTGTAGAATGCACATGTGGTGTACCTTGTTTGACAGCAACGAAAGCCTAAGGTAGTATCCCAGACAATTTTACTATGCCCCTAAAAGTGTCACCACTTTTTGAATTTAAATATGCGTAGCAAAAATGGGCAGGTGTGTAGAATGCACAGGTGCTGTAGGTAGCTGGACAGCAAAGGAACACTAAGTTAGTATCCCAGACACTTTTAGTATGCCACTAAAAGTGTCAGCACTGTTTGCAATAAAGATTGCGTAGCAAAAATGGGCAGGTGTGTAGAATGCACAGGTGCTGTAGGTAGCTGGACAGCAAAGGAAGCCTCACTTTCTATCCCTGCCAATGAAAAAATGCACCAAGGAATTGCCTGAGCTGATGTAGCCAGACGCTGTTATATAAAACCCTGCACAGCGTTGGCACGGACCTGCCTAGCAACAATGGCTATGAACGGCTGCAATGCAGCCCTGAAAAGGGCTGAAATTACAAGTAGTCCCTAATCCCTAAAGTGCTGCGTAGATTGCATTTTATGTCTATAGCGCACACAGCAGCAGCGGGAGCGGGAGCGGTGACTGTCACCCACCCGCAGCAGAGATAATGGCGACGACGGGGAAAATGGCCGGGTTTTATAGGGCAAAGACATGTGACATGCACAGCCTATGACACAAGCCCTTGTTTGTCTGGCAAAAATCCACTTTGCTGTGTGTGTCTGTGATTTGCTGACAGCCTGACCCGCCCCACTGTACACGCAGTTAGGGAAAAAAAAAAATGGCCATCGCCATTCTTTCAGCACTCAGCAGCACTGATCTAAACCCCATCCCCACCCGCACACTATACGCTGAATTTTGATAATATCATGATTCACAGTGACTCACACTATCACAGTGAAAAGCCAGCTAGTAACTAGGTACGCTTTTTGGTGATCGAACCGTTCTCGAACGGTAACTCGAACTGTCGAACTTTTAGCAAATCGTTTGAGTTCATCGAACGACTCGAACACCCCCAAAATCACTCGAACATGAAATTGGGGAACCTCGAACCCCCACCACAGCCAATCCCTGATGCTTTCCTGTGTAACAATTCGGTAAAATACTTATTTTTTCTAGGAATAATAACTGGGTTAACTAGAGCATGGATATTGAATCGGCATAGGATTTACCAGTCAATAATCTTTCTCTTTTAATTTTACAACATTTACTGCAACAATCGTAAATTATTTAAATCTCAGAGAAACCCTTACAGAAGCTTTTTCTTATTCCGCACATCAGCTGAGAACAGGGATGGTGAATCATAGGACCTCGTTATACCAATAGTGTTTGCATCTTGTGTGTATACATAACTACCATATTTTATCACGTCATTTTTGTGAAGTGGGCTAAATTTTGTTAGAAAATAGAAATTGTGCATGTTTTCTTTTGCACTCATGATTTACTAGTCCAATTTGACAGCCATAAATGCCACTACTATATTGCAGACTTCTGCCACATTTTGCTTTCTGCACGTTACCTACCTATATAGTCAGCACGGGAGACAGATACCGTATCCTCTGGATATTAGATGAGCCTCAGATAATTATTCAGATATAGCACCAAGTGAGGATAAATATTTTCCTAAATAAAATTCAGTGTTGCACATACATCCTACAGTGCAATAAAATAATTTCTAACAGTTGCCCACATGAGGGAATGCATAAGTAGAACATATGGATATAGTGATAGTAATCACCTATGTCTCAACCACTTCTGTAAATGCAGAAATCAACCTCAGGGCACAAAAATAGAGAGTATCAGTCTTGAACATACATGGACAGTGGTCCTGTCAGACATTAGTTATGCTCCCATGAGCATACAAACATTATAAAACAGACAGACAGAACCTTCTGCCCCATTCAGCAGATAGGTCTTGTCCATAGTAGACTCAGCGTCCTTGGATGGTTCTGTCAGTGGGCATGTTGATTTCACACGGGAAAGTTATAATCACCCTAAACCCAAAACAGCTCCCGCCCTTAGAAGGGCAGTCCACACCTGACTCTCACTGTGGCTGCCCTCTTCTGCCTAAGCGTGCCTCCTGACACGTTTAACCCAACACATGGGCTCATCAGGGGAGAAAAAACTGCACACCATAGTATACACAGGGCTGCTGAAACAGTGCCCCTCACGTATGCGTATGCACTAGACTGTCATAGACAGCTTCTCAGTCAAACACTGCCATATAAATATGTGCCACCCCCGCGTCAGCAGCCGGGCTGCTCGGATTCGGATCCGCGGTGGCTCGAGGGATCTCCGGACCCGGGGGTCGGGGTCGCGCGGCCACTCGGAATGAAGGGGGAATATTTACACGGGGTGTTGTGTTTGAAGTTCGTGATGCCACCCGTGGTGTGTGGTAAGGTGGAGTACCACCACTGCAGTTGAAAGTACTCGGTGGTGATGGTGTGGGCAGCCAGGTGTTTAACCCCTCCACGGGTAGGGGGGATGCCCCGGGACTCGATGATGGTGACGGGGAGGTGCCGTTGGGACGGTAAGGGTCACCTGTGTACTCACTCAGTCTAATAATGCTGACACCGACAACTGGGGTAAACCAAAGTTCTTGACACCGCTGCCGCTGGGAGGGAGCACGCCTGGATCCCATGTCCATTGGTGTTGCCTGTTAGCCTGTGTCCTTTGCCTTGGCACCTCGTCTGCTAGTTGGTCCCTTTAGTGTGAAACTAATCAGGTCCCGCTCACCAGTATGGCTTACTAGATGAGCTTGCTCTCAGGGTTCACGCTTGGGATTTTCTGGACCATGTGAGTGGAAAGTCCTATCCCCCTCGTTGCGCTAGTACCCTGATTTTGGAGGAGGTGGAGAACGGATCTTGAAGGCTCCATCCTCGTCGGGTAAATTGTCAGGACGCCTGAAGCTCCTTCTTGACCTAGGGTCAACGTACCCCGTCGTGCCCTGTCCCCTGCCCGGTGATGGCACAAGGCCGCCGGCTTTCCTCCTCGACAGTTCGTGCCCCTTGTCATGATCTCCTGCAAGCGGGGTCTAGCTCCTACCAGGCCCAGACCAACGTCTGCCACCAAGTAGTTCCAAGAAGCCCAGCTCCTCCTGACCTCCTCTCATTTGAGAGCTACTTCTGTTCTGCTCCTGACACTCTTGACCTCCCCTTAACTAACCCCCCAAGTGGGCGACCCTATTCCACTCAGGCCGTCCACTGGTGTGTCTGGTGGGTGTGGTGCAGAGTGTTCCGAGGATTTTGATTAGCTTGTTCTTGGCAACACCAAAGGTCAGGGACCTGTAACCAAGGAGGAGGTGGATATTGTACAGGAGGGCAGATTGCACACAATACTCTGTGACAGCCTGATAGGCCAGGGCGTCACAAATACACTCTCCCTCGAGTGTATTTATATGGCGGTGTTTGACTGAGCAGCTTGGGTTGCTGATGGGAGCATAACTAATGTCTAACAGGACCACTATCCATGTATGTTCAGGACTTATACTCCCTATCTTTCGTGCCCTGAGAGGTTTTTTTGCATTTACAGAAGTGGTTGGGACATAGGTGACTACTATCACTATATCCATGTGTTCTACTTATGCATTCCCTCATGTGGGCAAGTTTTTTTTTATTCCACTGTAGGATGTATGTGCTACACTGAATTTTATTTAGGAACAATAAAAAATGTGTGTTAATATTTATCCTCCCTTGGTGCTGTGTCTGCAGATGTTACCTACCTACCAACAAAAAAATAATCTCATTCCATGGCTTAGAATGTAGAAGGCGCTGGCAGCTGCAGACGCACCCCGAAAACCACTGGCACCACCCAATATTAATACCAAACTCAGGCCACACTTTTCCTCTTATGGTATCTGTTTTTGTGGATGGAAGGATTATACCAGTTTGATTCAAGTAAAAGTGTTACACTTTGAGAGCAGTGGAGTGAGGTCAATGGAGCATACCTTGCTGGATGTCTGGTTTGTGGCTCAATGTCTTGAAAATGCCTTCTGATAGTTTGTGCATACACTATTTGATGCCTTAGATTTGTGATATCCAGTTTCACCTGCAGTACAGAATTGATCAAGCATGGAACCAGTGTTATGGCTATTTCTCCAAAGTGTCAATGTAACCATTTTATAACACGACATCGCCAAGGTGCATGTTGTTCGTGCTACTCTGAGCATCATGCATGGTCAAATCATGCTTCAGCTTCTCCAGACTTGTCTCCTACCTGGCACCTCTGGGACAATTGGCAATTGCAAAGGGAGCTACCGTTGATTTGTGTGCCCAAGTGCATTAATCGTGGCAGAACATTCCCCAACTAACCATTATACTAACCTCTTGGACAGTATGACAAGGGGTGTAAGTGTGTAGTTCTGCACATGGCGTTCATACTCTTTAATGATAAAATTGAGTTTTTAAAATTTTGATTCCATTTTTTCATTATTTGTATATCATGGTTATGTCTATCTATTCTGTGATAATCCTTTTTCCACATTTCCTCCTTGAAATTGCAATTTCAGTGTTAAGGAATGTAGTTTTGAATAGTAAAATATATATTAATCATTGTAATTTCAATAAACCTTTTATAAATCAAAAGTTCGAGTCAAGAGAAGAAACTTTGTGATATATCTAATCAGAGAAATATGCTTTTTTTTCCACTTATGAACTACTTCTCCACCACTCCTGTGCTCATCAAACTGATAAAATTTGTCTTGGGTAATGCAAAACATACTGCCAGCTTACCGAGCGATTAGATTACAGCTAAAGAGGACCTTTCACCAAACTTTGCCTTCGAAACTGTGCAGGAATCAGGAATGTATATAAAAATGTGTCTTTTGTTGTTTTTTCTCTACTGTGTTGCATGTATGCAAGGACTTAAAATTACTGGAGCCTAATGTGTTAATTTATTTGTCGTTCAGCTGAGCATTGTATTTCGTTCAGCTCCGAAGACACGTACTTTAATCCCACTATGATGATGTCCAATCACTAAAGGACAAAGGAAAGGATAGATGTCCATAGTTGTGACCTAAATGAAATGCACATTGACATCAGGAACTATGCCGGTGTGAAACTTACCCATCCTCAGTCTCAGCAGCTCCCTCGATATTCCTTACTCTGATTCAGTTGTGCGCCTGGTCTCCCATTACTTTACTAATTGGTAGTACCTGGAGGAAGGTGTCGACACGAGACAAATAGTCTCACCAGACAAGTCTTAATTAATTCCAGAAAATTTTATTGACATCTTACAAGCCAGAAACCTAAAAGTTCCTTTTATTTGAAATATCCTTGAATGGCTTTCCAATTCCTGGTGGTCTTATCCAATTGCAGAATTAGAAGCTCAATCTCCAGGTTGGAAAACTTCATTTTGAGGACATTTCTTCTTTAGTTTTGCCACTTTCTTATTTACCCATGGTCTTGAGAATCCCATCCTTATGGCCACATGTATTATTTATGATTAGTCATCTGCCCAGACCACCCAGTTTCAAAATTGCCTCAATGTTCTACCTAAAACACCTACCGAAGCTCTACTTTTGCTCCATCTATTCAATCTTGCCTGCTCCTTAACAAAACTTTCCAAATACCCTTTACAAGCAGAACTCTTAAACACTCCTCCCATATCAGTGGTATGACTGCTCCGTACCTGTTTTTCCAGGTACTGAACCCCAAGGAGAGGCTATCCTTTATGTCTTCCTGAGGAAACATTTGTGAAATGTGCATTGGAGGATGAGTTAGAGGATTACATAGTCCATGGAGATTTCAGGTCTGTACTCTGATCATTATTTGATGCCACTTATTCTTCGATACTCCAAAGTTTGAATTATAAATTATAAAGATTGACACCTGCTTATCTCCTCTGAGGCATTTTGCCTTTATTATGCAGTTTATTGTTATTTATTGAGACTTTATGAATTAACCTCTGATGTACACTATGCACTTTAGTGTTACCTTAATTTCTTATATTATAAACTAATCTGACTCTCTACTTATTAAGGACACTATACAAGTTACTGATGGTTAAACATATTCATATTACTTTGTAATGTGATATTTTTTGTAACATTTTTTTTATATCTATATCCGTTCACTATGCAGTAAATAAAGATTGTATATTTTATTTGTTTTATTGCTTTTTGTTCCTTGGAAGGATCAGATAGGTATTTATGTTGTAGATGTGTCCAGAATACTTCTTCCTTGTTCTGAACCCCAATCACAGTCCATCCTCTATCTTCCCCTGAGACTAAAGTGGTGTCCGTTTACATTAAAGAGACTTAAGCGGCTTTACACGCAATGACATCGCTAACGAGATGCCGTTGGGGTCACGGGATTCGTGACTCACATCCGGCCTCGTTAGCGACATTGTTGCGTGTGAAACTCAGGAACGACCGTTAACGATCAAAATTACTTACCTAATCGTTGATCGTTGTCCAGTCACATATTTTTAAGACACAATAATTCAATACCATCTGAGTCATGGTGGAATGATTATCCAAGATGTCTCATTTGTCCTCTATTCCCTGGACTTGATTTTTTTCCACTGTTGGCACAAGTGTTCTTCAAAAAAAATGTCCAGTTCCATTGATTTCTGTGTGTATTTTTGTTGACTTTCTGGAGGGCTCTCTTCAAAAATCTAAAATTTTCCTGAGAATTCTCCTCTGCCTATCACCACCAAAGTTATGGGTAAACATAGATAGTCAGGGAACAAAAAAATGCCTATAAGTTTTAACTAATTTCCATTAGGGTAATTGGCTGAATTTGATTCTTTCAACTGAATTTTCCTACAACAAGTCAGTTTCTGAGTCTTTTGGGAAATATCCATTTGTTATATTTTTGAATGAGACCTGGTTCTTCCTTGTCCAAACAACTTCCTCGTCAACTGTGAACAGCATCTCCTTGCGGAGACTGACAAACCAAACTGGCTGTCAGTGGTGAGGAGTCTTATAGCTGCAATGCTCCTCTGGGAAATATTCAAATTGTCTCTTCAGGGAGGAAGGAGACAAATTCTAACGCCACCTAATGGAAGTAGCAATCCTAACAGTCAAAATTGACTCTCCAACAAGCCTTTTCATATGACTTAGGATTTATGCCAGATCAGAACCTCAATTTGCAGACATGGTGTTTCTGAATGATTGTCCCTCATCAGAAGAGAGACCCTGAAGGGACAATTTGAATATTTCCCAGAGGAGCATTGCAGCTATAAGACTCCTCACCACTGACAGACAGATTGGTTTGTCAGTCTCCGCAAGGAGAATAGTTTTCCCCTGAGTCCCCAGTAGAGCTTCTCATTCAGACCAGATCAGTCTCATACTTTGCACTGATGAGGGACAATCATCTCGAAACACCGTTTCTGCAAATTGAGTTTCTGATCTGGCATAAATCCTAAGTCATGTGAAAAGGCTCGTTGGAGAGTCACTTTTGACTTTTAGGATTGTTACTTCCAATAGGTGGCACTAGAGTTTGTCTCCTTCCTCCCTGAAGAGACAATTTGAATATTTCCCAGAGGAGCATTGCAGCTATAAGACTCCTCACCATTGATAGCCAGATTGGTTTGTAAGTCTCCGCAAGGAGAATAGTTTTCCCCTGAGACCCCAGTAGAGCTTCTCATTCATCCAGATCAGTCTCTTACTTTGCACTGATGAGGGAAAATCATCCCAAAACTCTGTGTCTGCAAATTGAGGTTCTGATCTGGCATAAATTCTAAGTCATATGAAGAGGCTCATTGGAGAGTCACTGTTGACTTTTAGAATTGCTATTTCCAATGGGTGGCGCTAGAATTTGTTTCCTTCCTCCCCGAAGAGACAATTTGAACACATCTCTGCTAGTAACCATCTGTCTGCAGCAAGTCCTTGATTGCATATGCCAGTGCTATTAACCATTTGGCTGCTGAAAGTCTCGGATTGTCTATGCCTATTGGTCCTGCTTGTCTGCCTTTCTGCTTTATCCTACTGCCCTTCTCTTCACTGATCTATATGCCAAACATCAAGGCCCGCTCTGCTGCATCATTGCCCTTAGTCTGTGCTGCTGACCCTGACTTACAGTGTAGAGAATCTACCTCACTCGGAGAGCCCTTAGCAAACTATTGCACAGTAACCAGGAAAAGTAAATATAGACTTGAGGCTGCCATTCACATGCTTGTAATGTTGCATGTTTACTGAGCATTTGTTACAGCTCTGTTTTTTGGGTTTTTTTTGTCTATCTTGCTTTATTGCAAGTTGGGGGCACAGCCCTCCTTATACTGAGGCTGAACAACTAATTGCTTCCCACTTTGCTGTGTATTTAATCTGGGACCCAGCTGACCACTTGTTACCATTCACATTGGAGTTTTGACATGACACAAGTCAGGTATATAAAATGTTTTTAACTTTAATTGGTTAGGGACTGTCCCAGACGGGTACACTGTGACGAGGTGGGACACCTTCTTACCTTTTTGCAAAAATGTATATACTAAGTACCCTGTTATTAAGCACTTGCAATTTATTTATTTATAGTCAGGGTATTTTTCATACAATTATTCGCTTTGTTTTATTTCTTGTCTTGAGGCTACCATTCACATGCTTAATGCTGCATGTTTACTGAACATTTGTTACAGCTCAGTTTTTTGGGTTTTTTTGTTTGTTTTTTTTAAATATAGCCTAGGTAGAGATGAAAACTGGTTAAAAATGCTCATTTCCACCATGTACTTATTTTTTTTTTGAGAATATCAAAGTGTACAATGACGGAATTAATAATAGTGTTTCTCTGGCATTAAAGCGCACCAATCACCAGGATTTTCCTAAATAACCTAAAGCCAGTGCTACACTGGCACTATCAGGCTGATCTTATAAATACCTTTAGTTGTCAGCTTGAATGTAAAAGTTTGGAAACAAATGTGACGCCCCTGGACTATCAGGTCGTCACAGGGTGCTGTACGCTCTTTCTCTTAAGTGCAGTATCCAAGTCCCTCATGGTTCTGGGTCCCTATCATGCAGTGTTGCCTCCAACATCAAATCAAATCCTAGATACACCCTGCACCACACCCACCAGGCACACCAGCGGGCGGCTTGAGCGGGATAGGGTTGCCCACCTAGGGGTCAGGAAGGGGAATGAGGTGTGTTGAGCAGTGAAGAGAAGTAGTGAAGAGGAGTAGAGAAGTGGAGGAGGAAGGAGAGGGAGGTTGGGAGTAGTGGCTCCCAGCAGAAGCTTACTAGGTTGCAGACGATGGTCTGGACCTAGAGGAGTCGGACCCCCGGTCGCAGGGGATTGAGGCTAGGTGCCTGGGACCTGTCATAGAAGATGGTCAGCAGCCTGGTCCTATCACCGGTCCGGGACTGAAGGCACGGCGGGGTATACGGACCCTAGGTCGGGAAGAAGGTTCAGGCAACCCAGCAATTAGCCTGCAGAGAACGAAGCCTTTATGAACTGTTCCCACCAGCTCCAGAATTGGGGCACTAGGGGGATAGGGCCTTCCATACGAGCGGCCTGCTAAAATCCCGAGCGTGAGCCCTGAGAGCAAGCTCCCACACTTAGCCATAGTGGGGAGCGGGGCCCAGCAAGTTCCAGACTTCTGGGCAACTACGGTGAATTTATACTTTGTGCCAGGAGCTGGTCATGGATCACCAGGCAGACGAGCTCCCTTTGAACAGCAGCAGCACCAGAGATTTGGTTTACCCGGTTGTCAGCGTCTGCTTATTGACTGAGTGAGTACCTGAGTAATTTCCCCTTCACGACACCCAATAGCACCATCCATAGTCCCGGGGGCTACCCCTACCCGTGGAGGTCAACGACACCTGGCTGCCCACTTCCATCACCCCGCGTACTCCTAACGGCAGCGGCGGTATCCCCAGTTACTGCACACCACGGGTGGCGTCACGAACTATAACTCCCATGTAAATATCCCCTTATACTTTAGAGTGCGGACCCTAAGCCCCCGGGTCCGGAGACCCTCAAGCCACGAGCAGTTCAATCCACTGCTGGGGTGGCACACAAGAAAGTAAACTTTGTAAAATCATCAGCTTGTTGAGTGACAGCAGCTGCCGATCAGCAGATATCTGTGGCGGGAATTCATAGTTATCTCCTCCAACTGTTACCTATGTTAATTCTATTATAGAATCTATTTAGTTTGTGATGAACAGGACCTGTGCTGATATCATAGCCATGTAACCAGACGGGGCAGGGCCTCAACCAACATTTTTCTGTTGGCTGAGGACCCACCCCTTCTGGTCAAATGGGAATGACATCAGCACAGGTCCTGTTAGTCACAAACTAAATCAATTGTATAATTGAATTAGCATAAGTAACAGGGGGAGGAGATGAATATGAATACCCACCCCAGCTATCAGCTGATCCTCAGCTGCTGTCACTCAACAAGCTGATGATTTTACAAAATGTACTTTCTTGTGTTTCCAAACCTATACCTCCTAGTTGACAACTAAAGGTATGTATAGAATCAGCATGACAGTGGCAGTATAGCACTGGCTTTAGGTTATATAGGAAAATCCTGGTTATTGGTGTCCTTTAAATTACACAATTGACATTTGCTACTGTTTTATTTCAATGCTGCTCATCAAAAATTCAAACACAGAAAATGGTATAAATATTTTGGCTGGTAAAGAGGACAATGGGAAAACTCATCATGAGATGAATTTTTGAAGTTTTTTTTGCTTGTGACTATGTTGGTGACATTTCCATCAAGTTTATCAATGTGTTACACGATGCCAAAATGTGACACATCTTTAGAAGAATGCTGTCCAAAACTGAATTTAAACATTTCCTGCCACCTCCCTACAGAAGTTAGTTTGTGATTTTGTATGCAAGTTTTAACCACTTCAAGACTGAGCCATTTTCCCACATTATGACCAGCATTTTTTTTACATGTATGTCATTTTAAGAGTGCTAAACAAATGTTGTCTTCTTGTCTATTATCATAATGTTTGTCTTGTTATAGTCCTTATCTTTCTTACAGTAATAGATAATAAGATGTGTATCCTGATACATGATCTTCGGCTAATTGCTCCCATGCTAGTGGAGCATATCCATGTTATTTTTTTTTTCTGTATGTTTTGAAAAATGTAATAAAAATTCAGTTATTAAAAAAAAAAAATGTTCCCATTTGGATTAAAATTTTGCTTAAATTTTGATACATGTGGCCTAATTCTTATTTCATTTTTCTATTCTTTTTTTACCAATATCTGGAAAAAATATAAAGAAAAAAAATATTATGTGAATAATACAACGCTTTGAAAAAGTATTCATATCGCATAAACATTTCCACATTTTTTCACATTGCACCCCCAAACTTAAATGCATTTTATTTGGATTTTATACCAACAGAAAATAGCAAGTATTTGTGAGATGTAAAGGAAATGATACATGGTTTTCTAAATATTTTAAAAAATATAAATCTCAAAATTGTTATGTGCATTCAGCACAATGTAGTCCGATACCCCTAAATCCCCAACTTTTTTTTACCTTGAAAGCCACATTCAACTTGTTGGTCGAGAGCCACATTGTAGAGATGAAGACGTAGTCAAAGCCAATTTAGCAGTAGAAAACAGGAAATAAAGAATCTTCACCATATTGATATTAGAGAGAAAAAGTGACCTCCATACACAACACAATCCACTATACCAAAATCAAAAATACCACATACAAGGGAGAAATACCACCACACCGTGACCAGACAACATATTACCACCACATAGTGACCAAATACAGCCACATACAAGGGAAAAATAATGCCACACCATGACCAGACAACACATTACCACAACATAGTGACTGAATACAGGCACATACAAGGGAGAAATACCGAGACACTATGACCAGATAACATATTACCAATAATAGAGTAATACCACCACACCATAATTAGACCACTTAGTAACCAAATATTACCACATTCAAGGGAGAGATACATCAACACTATGAACAGACCCCGTAATGACCAAATAATACCACACACAAGAGACAAATACAACCACACCGTGACCAGACCACATATTACTACCCCACAGGGACATATAACACTACAATAATGATCAAGAAAAAAAACCACAATACTAATAACACTAATATTATCATCAGTGCCATTTTACACAAGAGCTCTGCATATAGTGCACAGGTAATACACTGATAATCAGTGACATTATACACAGGAGCTCTGTATGTAGTAGTGTGTGTGTGTGTGTGTGTGTGTGTGTGTGTGTGTGTGTGTGTGTGTGTGTGTGTGTGTGTGTGTGTGTGTGTGTGTGTGTAATATACTGTCTTACCAGTGATGTCTCCAGCTGAAGTTATTCATCTTCGCTTTTCCTCTTCATCTGGCGATGACCGAAAACAACACAGTCACCTATAGCTGATCACTTTCAGAGCACATTCCACATTGTTTCACCAATTTCTACACTACATCAGACTTTTGTTCCCCCATGGAAGACGGTATTTTCCAAATTAACTTATATTTAATCAGTTATAATTGTGGCGACACGCGGGTCAGTGGATGCTCTCGTCCGCTGGCCCGGCCGCCTTTAGAAAGACAGCTTGGCCCAGGGCTCATCCCAACTGAACACTCGACCTCCTTAACCGTGGGCAGAACACTACTCAGACAACACAGGGTGAGGGAATCACAATATTAAGACTTTATTGGATCTCCAAACAATTAATGGCACATAGCCCAATACCAGCAAAACCACAAAATATCACCGGCAACAGTTTCTCACCCTTCCACTGGCTCACCAGGGTTAGAATGTCCATCCCTCAGAGCTTCCAGGGCTACTTACTCAAAACCAGCAGCACCCCGCTTTCGGCGGGCACCCACCGAGAATGGAATAAAGCCAGATTTAGGAAGCTGTCTGAGGACCGCAGAGCCTGTAGTCAAGTGACTGGATTGTCCCACGCTGGACTCTTTCCTTAGGTAGTCCTTGATAGCTCAGCCGAATCCTTGCATTCAATACTGAAGTCCATATAGTATTATAATCCAAGTTCGGTTATGGCTTGTCAATCGGATCTGCAAGGTCTAGATTGGTAGCATGCAGCAAGAGTTTACCCGGGCAATGGACAGTCCTCCTTCTTATACCCCTGAGCTCTCCATTCAGACCATTGGGGCCTTCACGATCGGTGGATAAGACTGGGATATTATTGGCTAGATTTCAAGCCATATACAAAATATCCAGAGACGAGGGAGAGACAGCTAAGTTACATCACATCTAGCAATTCACATAGTAATACATTTGTCTGGGTGTCCGAACTTCACTGGCCAAGGCAATTACATGAGTCAACAAGAACTATAACACTAGACTTCTAAGAGTCTTGTAGAAACAATGGGGGGCTTATCCCCATCTATAAACAAACTATCTTCATGCCTGGCTGAATTTTAAGAACTTGACCCATGCTAGGCACTGACAGAGTCCATGTCGTCACAATAATGTCCTCTAAATTGCCCCTACAGTAATTATGCCCCACTTGCCACCATAAACCAATAATTTTTGTCCCTCATTCTAGCCCTATATAGCAATTATGTCCCCCATCCTGGCCCCTTTTATTTATTAATGTCCCCCATCCTGGCCCCCTTTATTTAATAATGTCTGGAGACACAAGTGGAATCAGAAGGGGTTGCTAATTGCTTCCAGCACAAAATATTTCCCCACACACTGCTCCTCTCCAAATGATCCCCACAAAATGCCTCTTTTCATAATGTCCCCCAAAACTTGCTCTTTCTATAATATCTCCCCCATACTATATATCTGCATACATTCCCCCCCAATCCTCATTAAACTATGCCGCCTTTCACAATCCCCTTCCTAATAGACTCATAATGACCCTCATTACTCCACAATGTCCCAATTTGCTTCAGAATTTCCTCTATTGCCTCATAATATCCCAATCAATTTGCTCCATAATGTTACCATTGCCCCAGAATGTCCCTCATTGACCCATAATCTGCCAATTTGCCTCATAATGTCCCCATTACCCCATATTGCTTCTCATTCCCCCACAATGTCCCAATTTACTCTATAATGTCCCAATTTACCCTATAATGTCCCCCACTGGCTATAATGTCCTAATTTGCTTCCTAATCTCCCCCTGTTCCCCAAAATGCCCCAATTTGCTCCATAATGTCCCCCATTGCCTCACAATGACCCAATTTACTCTATAATGTACCCCATTTCACCATAATGTCCCAATACACTTCATAATGTCTCTCATTGCCCTATAATGTCCCAGTTTGTTTTATAATGTCGCCCACTGCCCTATAATGACCCAATATCCTTCATAATGTCCCCCACTCACCCATAATGTCCCTCATTGCCCCATAATGTCCCAATTTGTTTTATAATATCCCCCACTGCCCTATAATCTCCCAATATGCTTTATAATTACCCCATTCACCCATACAAGCCCTCATTGCCTCATAATGTCACTTGTAAAGTAAAACCGCTCCTCCCCCACCACAGCTCACTCATCTAAACTTATTGTACATGTCCTCTTTGGCTCCTCTGGAGCACTTACGTGTGCTCCGCTGATGATGGCATGTTAGTGCGGTGCTGAGGAGCTCCTCTGCTTCAGTCCTGTTGCCGCACTGTTCAAATGTATGCGTGGCTGAAAACAAATGCGCATTCATTTGAATAGAGGCGGGGTCTCCAGGTCCTTTACACTGCATATGTGTAGGCCTAGACTCTCATAGTGCAGCTGTAGTGCCCCTGAAACCGGTCACTACAGGGTATTGTATTTTATGTATTTTACAATGTCCGTCCAGCCTGGGCAGGAAGAGGTTAAGGTTTGATAAGTTTCGTTTTGCATCACACAGCCTTGCAAACACAGATAGCAGGTGCCTCACACAGAGACAAAGGGAATTTCCGGTGACCATAACAGTAGGCTGGAACATTCCTCATTCGAGGGCATGAGCAGAAGGGAGTTACAGAACAGACATTTTAATTTCACTTTACCTCAGAACCGCTCGAGAGACCAGACAGAGTGGATGCACAGTGAGCAGCTCCCTGAGGGAACTCCCTTAGGGAGGCAGAGCAGCATAAGAACAAGGTCCAGACTGGTGCATACACCCTTTACTCACCTAGGACCGGCTGGTGGATGGCTGAGGACGCCTAAGCTGAGAGAGCGCATCCAGGTTAGGAGGTTCCCGGTCCATTAGACGGCAGAGACATGGAATGGGAGAGGACAGCCACACGAGAGCACAAAAGGAGGAAAGGAGGGAGCCCACAGACTGCCCTAGCAGACTTCGACCTCTGCCTTGCCTGGGATCGACCGGAGCTCATTACAGTAAGGACCAGCATCCTGGGTGCGACACAAAAACCAGTGAGTAAAAGATCTGAAACCCGCAATCCAGTGACTCTGACTCTGTTTGTCATCACCTTGTGTTCCGGCGATTCCCAGTCCCCCCGTTCTCCCTTCCCGGGGGCCGCTCCGCCTGTGGGGAGCGATATCAACCCAGCTGCACTCCAACATCTTCCTGCACAGGTGGCGTAGTCGACATCATCCGTTCAACCCCTGGAGGAATAAAGGTCGAAGGAAGGGTCCACAGCGGAGGAGGTCGGGACCCCAGTCACCAAACCACTGGCCCGGCCACGGGTATATCGGGTTAGGATTGAAGCTCCTATCTTGGGCTCCGTGGTGTGTCACACAGCGTTAGGACCTTAGGTGAGTCACATGACTGATGTCACCAAAGATTCTGCAACTGCGGAAACTTCAGCAACAGTACAGAACTTGTACTATTACTGACGTCTATGATTGAAAGGCTGGGGGCCCCTCAGAGCATGGGGGCCCTGTGTCAGCTGCCCTCTCTGCCCACCAATAACCGCCGGCTCTGAGAAACAGATGGTCCCGCGGCCCTGTACATTGCTGGTGACCAATCACGAGCCACATGTGAGGAGCAGTAAAGCCACATATGGCTCGTGAGCGACGGGTTGGGGACCCCTGCCCTAAATAAAATACAGCGTGAACAGTTGCCTCCAGAAGTCCTTTAATTAGCAAATTGAGTCCACCTGTGTACTTTATTCTCAGAATAACTACTACTGTTCTGTGAAGAGGTTTGTTTGAGAAAATTAGGGATCAAGCAGTATCATGAAATCAAGCAACACACAAGACAGGTGAGGGAAAGTCTAGTTGTGTTGTGGAGCAGAGATGGAATATAAAAAATAGCCCAAGCTCTGAACAACTCACAGAACACTGTTCTAGCCATCATCCAAAAATAGGAGTATGGCACAACTGCAAACCCACCCAGACATGGCCGCCCACCTAAACTGCCATCCAATGCAAGGAGAGCACTATTTGAGAAGCAGCCAAGAGGCTCATGGTCACTCTGGTGGAGCTGCTGGAGGTACAAAGATCCACAGTCCACATGATAACTATTAGCTGCATACTCCACAAATTAGCTTTTATGGAAGAGTGGCAAAAAGAAAGTCATTTTTGAAAGCAAGCCAAAAGAAGTCCCATCTGCAGGAGCCATATAATGCTGGGGAGAGAAGCTTTCAGTGTTGATGGAAAGATGGATGGAGTTAAGTACAGGGCAATCCTGAAGGGACACCTACTGCAAAAGACGAGACTGGGGAGCAGGTTCACCTTTCAGCAGGACAATGACTCTAAACATCCTGCAAGAGTTACAATGGAATGGATTAGATCAAAGCATATTCCTGTGTGTGAGTGGCCCAAAGTCCTGACTTAAATCACATTGAGCCACTGAGAATCTGTGAAGACTTCAAAGTTCCCGTTCACAGACAACTCCATCCAATCTCACTGAGCTGGAGCTATTTTGCAAAGAAGAGTCAGCAAAAAACTTAGCCTCTAGATGTGTAAAGCTGGTAGAGACATATTTTAAAAGATCTGCAGCAGTAATTTCAGAGACATATGATCCTATAATGTAGTGACTCAGGGGGATGAATACAAATGCACATCACAATTTTCAGATTTATATTTTTAAAATATTTGTGGAAACCAGCTGTGTCAGATAGTTAGCTCCTCTCTTCTGCAACTACTTACTCTGTAATGTCAATTAGACAGTCATTGTATAGTAATATGCAGATTGCCTGGATATTTAACCTCTTCACCCTTGAGCCTGTTTTCACCTTCATGACATGGCCAATATTTTCAATTCTGACTAGTGTCACTTTATGATGAGATAACTCTAAAACATTTCAACGGATCCCAATAATTCTGAGAATCTTTTTCATTGCATATTGTACTTCATGATAGTGGTAAGTTTAGGACGACACATTTTGCGTTTGATTGAGGAAATATCAGAAATTTGGTGAAAAATTGTGCAATTTTCAAGCTTTTAATTCTTATGTCCTTAAACCAGAGAGTTATGTCAGAAAGAAATAGTTAATAAATAACATTTTCCACATGTCTACTTTACATCAGCACAATTTTAGAAACTTCATATATTTGTTAGGAAGTTAGAAGAGTTCATAGTTTATCAGCATTTTCTCATTTTTCCAACAAAATTTACAAAATCATTTTTTAGGGACCACATCATATATGAAGGGACTTTGAGTGGCCTAAGTGACAGCAAATACCCAAAAGTGACACTGTTCTAAAAACTGCACCCCTCAAACTGCTCAAAACCAAGTTCAAGAAGTTTATTAACCCTTTAGGTCAGGGGTCGGGAACCTATGGCTTGCGAGCCAGATGTGGCTCTTTTTGATGGCTGTATCTGGCTCGCAGACAAATCTTTAATAAAAAAAATACTGTATTTTCCAGTTTAAAAGATGCCCTTTTTTCCTCCAAAACTGGGGGGAAAATGCGGGTGCGTCTTACAAACCGCATATGGCTTATCAAGGAGGCAGTGCAGAGTCAGCGGTACTGCGGGCTCGTGGGGTTTCGCGGCGGCGAGCCTGCAGTAGCCAGCAGACTGTGGGCTGCTTTGAATCTCCCGCAGTTGACGAGATCGACTTCAAGATAATGACCGCGAAGGCAGAGCGTATGCAGATAGGACTCTGCGGCCATTTTCTTGAAGCCCATTGCATCGATGTGCGCTTGCGCCTTGGCCAATTCCTTGAAGTCGATCTCGTCAACTGCGGGAGATTCAAAGCAGCCCGCAGTCCGCCGGCTACTGCAGGCTGACCCCCGCAACACCGTATGAGCCTGCAGCAGTATCGCCAACCCTCCGCACACTGACCCTCTTGAACCGCGACACCCCCTCCTCCGTGCTCGCAGCAATGCCTACCTTACCTCCTGGGACCTCCTGAGCCATGACCTATCCCATACGTCCTTAGTCGGAAAGGCACTGGAAATTAGGCTGTACGGGGTTAAAGGAAGGGGTTCAAGTTGTTGGGCAGTCTTTACAAAGTTAACAAAAAGTCTCAATTTATCCAACATAAATCTTATTTGTATAGAATAATATTCTGAGATTGTATCTACTTTTTAACAGTGGCGATAGAGGTGTCGAAAAAAACAAAATTTGAAAATGTTAATACAAACACATTACAAGCAATAAAATTTGCTACTTTTTTACAACAAAAATGGCTCAAAACCCTGACAAGCTCCCTCTATATTTATAAGATTTGGGTAAAAAGACATAACTATCTTGCTTTTTTTCATTGCAGCCTCATTTATCTGTTACTATATTATCCATATAGTATAAAGTTTAGTGCCTGGAAATGCACCTATTCCCTTGAAACAACACACTTAATATCCTTGTTTTGGTTTTAGGAAGCCTCAAAGATCTTACAAACACTGGAAGTGACAGACAGTGGTACAACTAGAATCCAATGGATTCAGCTGCAAAATTTGGATCTGGTCCCCTATTCCCCCTGCATGTTGTTCAGATGTATGGACCATTGTAGTGTTCTGAATCCTATAAAGATATATGTGCCGCCCCCCCCATTATTTAGTAATATCCCAAATTCTGTACTAATCTCCCCCATCCTAGGCCTTTTCCTGATATACATGTCCCTGACCCCATCTTGGGCCCCTTCCTGGTATATATGTCCCTGTCCCCTATCCTGGGCCTTTTCCTGATATATAGGTCACTCAACGTGGACTTTTTCCTGGTATATACAGTATGTCCACCATCCTGGTGTATATATCCCTCATGTTCGGATAAGGTACATTTACCGGATGTTGTTGGGCGATCCCAGCTGCACCCAGATGATAGAGACTGTGGTGGCCGTGAAGATGAAATGGGGGTTGCCGGGCGATGTCTACTGCCTGCGAATGATGGAGACTGTGGTAAGCGGGGACTGTACCAGGGTAGGTAACAAAATGAGGACTCAGGAAAAATATGCTTGAGTCACCCATTGATTCCTATTGTGCTCAGAACTCAACGCAAGCATTTCTGAGCATCGAACATGCTCAATTCGAGTACCAAATACCTGTGCACTTTGGTGCTCGCTCATCACTTCTTATTACATCTTTTATACAAGGGTTGTATATTTGAGGTTCAAAAGATTGTCAAAACTTAACTGTAGTGTTTAACAAAATGTAGGGTCAAATGAAATCTCAATAGACAGGGTAATGCACATAAAATTATAAAAACATAACATGGCTTACATTGGGCGAGCCATTATCAGGAGAAGAAGCACCCCCACCACTGGTACAAGCAAAAACAGGCCACAACGGGCCTCCTTTGCCTCTGGCAAGCATATTATTGGGGAGATTGTGGAGAGTGCTATGGAATATATGCCAAATATTAATCTCCGTCACAGCGCAATAAAGTTACCTCTAACAGCGACACTGTCAGTTTGTCAGCATCCTGCACAAAATTGTCTACTTAATAACAAATGATTAAATGGGATTATTTATTGACTTTATTTTTAATTTTTATAAACATGAACAGTCTGTCTCTGTGTGGTATTTAATAGGCTGTTGGTTGCTATCAGGTTACCAACTCTTTCTATTTTGAAGTTACATTAATAACTTATGAAGGCAGTGTTTGTGTTAGGCTAGTTTCACACTTGCGTTCAGCGCATTCCGTCACTATGGAGAATAGCGCAGCCTGTTAATGGACTGCGCTATTCTCCATAGAGTTGTATGGACGACTCACTGTAACGCAAGTGTCTGCGTTGCATCCGCTGTACGACGCAGCGTCGTTATTTTGATGCTCCGTCGGGCGGATGGAACGCAGCATGTAACGTTTTTCTGCGCTTGGCGGAGTGTCAAAAAAACGCAACCTGCAGGAATCCGTTAGGCGTCCGTTGTTTTTATAATGGACGCCTATGGTGGCGGATTCCGTTAGAATGCGTCATTTGACGAATTCCGTTAACGCATCCGTCTTTACACACCTGCGCATGCTCAGATGTGTAAAGTCAAGGAAAAAACCTATAACGGATTGCGTTATTTTGTACGATCCGTAGCATTGCGTTGTGCCACTATATGCAACGTATCCGTTGCATGCGTCACACAACGCAATGCTACGGATCCCGTCCAACGCAAGTGTGAAACTAGCCTTAAAGAGCCTGAAAGTGGTTGTATACATTTCTATGTCAGAGCACTACACACATATTTTCAGGGTATTTGGAGTCTTTGTAGTATTGTAATCTTCCACTAATAAATTTAATAAGAATTACGGTACATTTTTGGGTAAAATCAATCAAACTGAAATTGAATTTTTAACATTTTGATTGTCGCTAGTCCATGGCAACAACTATTTCACCAGAATGTGACTGATCCCATAACAAGCTGTGCATCTGTCCTCCTGTCCTCACTTCCATTGCCCTCCAACAGTAAACTGCCATGAGAAAAAGCTAGATGACTGGACTAGTGGAATAGAGGCTAAAGCAATAGAGAATAATGCAGCATGCGGCATATTTCTGTTCAGGGCAGGGAAAAAGCCAACATCAAACCTTGTGTATTAGGTGAGAAAAATACATAATCAAACATATGTAGGGGTTAGAGTGGGCTCTCTATTATATAGATCTTCACAGAAAATATAAGTTTACTTTCCACCACCTCCATGTCTAAAGATTTCCTATTTTCAGGCAGAAATAACCTTACTTCTTTTTATGTTGCATGATTTTACAATTATTAATAAAATATTAACTGTATAACCCACCTTGATCTCCTCATTAGGATATTGACTTTAAAAATAATTAGTAGCCTCCTGTCTTTTTCACTTAGATAGATAGATAGATAGATAGATAGATAGACAGACAGACAGACAGACAGACAGACAGATAGATAGATACATAGATAGATGGATGGATGGATGGATGGATGGATGGATGGATAGATAGATAGATAGACAGACAGACAGACAGACAGACAGACAGACAGACAGACAGATAGATAGATAGATAGATAGATAGATAGATAGATAGATAGATAAACAGATAGATAAATAGATAGAAAGATAGATAATAGATGGATAGATAGATAGATAGATAGATAGATAGATGGATAAATAGCTAGATAGATAGATGGATAGATAGATAGATAGATAGATAGATAGATAGATAGATAGATAGATAGATAGATAGAAGAATGGATGGATGGATGGATGGATGGATGGATGGATGGATAAATAGAGATAGATAGATAGATAGATAGATAGATAGATAGATAGATAGATAGATAGAAGGATGGATGGATAAATAGAGAGATGGATGGATGGATGGATGGATGGATGGATGGATGGATGGATGGATGGATAAATAGAGAGATGGATAGATAAAAGGATGGATGGATAGATAGATAGATAGATAGATAGATAAGAGATAGATAGATGGATAGATAGATAGATGAGAAATAGAAAGAGATAGATGATGGATGGATGGATGGATGGATGGATGGATGGATGGATAAATAGAGAGATAGATAGATGGATAGATAGATAGATAGATAGATAGATAGATAGATAGATAGATAGATGAGAAATAGAAAGAGATAGATGATGGATGGATGGATGGATGGATGGATAAATAGAGAGATAGATAGATGGATAGGTAGAAGGATGGATGGATAGATAGATAGATAGATAGATAGATAGATAGATAGATAGATAGATAAGAGATAGAGAGATAGATGGATAGATGAGAAATAGAAAGAGACAGATGATGGATGGATGGATGGATGGATGGATGGATGGATGGATGGATAAATAGATAATAGATGGAAAGATAGATAGATGATAGATAGATAGATAGATAGATAGATAGATAGATAGATAGATAGATAGATCTACAGACAAAAACAGAGCGTATAAAGCTGCTATATGTGTCAGATACCCTGATGAAGCACCATAAATCCCCCCTTATTTCAGACCTGCATATTCTGTGATCATCAGTCTCAAGTCCTGTTCTCAGTGAATGATGCTGAGACAACGAATAATTAAACAAATCAAGCATAAGAAATAACACCAAAGAGGTCTGCAGTGTGATTTTTACAGGACCAGCAATCAATGCAAATATATCCATTTATCCAAGAGAATTGTCAATCTTGACCCCCAGTGTGTGCAATAATCATATCAATTACCGCCATGAGCTGCAGCCTGGCAGTGCTGGGTCTGGACTGTGGCTGCTGGGGTCAGCTCTCACTTTACAGCAGTGGATGGTCACTAACACTAACCACGCAGTCACCCGTGGAATGGTCACTACAGCCGCCTCTATGAACCCTCCTGAAGTCCTCTGTGCTGCTGACACTTCTTCCTATATGTGTCCGACATGAGAGCTTTTCCATGAATATGGCAGATCATACAAGGACTAGGTACATAGCAATAAGATTTTGATATCATAGTTCGTTTGCAACAAAAAAAAAATGCATTTAGCTTGTAAAAATATTACCCTTCTATTCTGACTCTCAGGACTGTGAGCAAATATAAATCAGTGTGAACAGCGGACAATAAAATAAAACGCAGCACGATCAGGGAAAGAAGAGACAGGAATGTTACATCAATATCACATCTTTATTCTACAGATATGACTTATAAAAAGAACCATGTGGCAACTGAGCTTTAATATTTGTTCATATTTCGAAGATAATGATGATGGTGTGTGGAGACCAGGTATGCCAGATTCTACGATCCAATGCACACAGGCCTAATGAAGAGCTATAGCAACAGCGCCCCCATCAGGCATACAGGCACACGCCCAGTCCTCTGCACGCCTATTGTCACCTATGGGATGAATGAGCACTGCTCTGCTTACACATAATCGGACATTTGTGAATATTTTATACTATATTCTGATTATTTTCTATTTGTTATTTTGTACAGAAACAAAAAATCATACAGGGAATGTATAAAGTGCTGGCCCCTATTGTTCAGGCTTGTTAATCTTGTCAGTTAAATAGTTCTTAAGTTACTAGTGACCTTAAAACCTTTCCATGGACCATGCTAAGTAACTTTGTAATCACAGCCCAGTTCCCTGCGGACAGATGACTGAGGGGGGATCCAAATCAGCACTCCAGGCAGAATAAAGAGGGGCATTTACAAAGCAGCCAATCCCCCTGTGCTGAAGAGGTTCACAGGGCAGAGAGGGATTAAACTTGCACTTTATCAACACAGTCTACACCTGCTCTGTAAATAGGAGCTTCATCATCATGAGCCCAGTGCATCCCTATACACACTGGTGCAGGAGAAGGCAGTTACTCCCATCTAAAGGTGTCCTGCAGTCTGATGAAACCTGCTCCTCCCAGTATTAGTATTACACCAACAGCACAAGTTATCTGCTTCTTTATGTTCATCATGAAAGAGGCATTGCAGCATCTATCAGATAACATTTAATGGATATTATTATTAAATTGTGGCTATGATGACATAGAACTGCTATTCTTATTAGAAACAGTAGTAGTGTTGTTATTTTGAAAAAATAATAGTTGCAGTATTAATATTTTATTAACATTAGTTATGAAAGGGACTATGTTGTTGCTGTTCGTAATTGAAGTAGAAGGTGAATTATGTATTGTTCTCCAAGCAGTAATAACAGCAGTGGATGGGATATTTATTGGTAATACCAGTAATACGTTTTCTTGATGCCTGTGAAATATTCCATCACATATGCACATATCATCCAGGGCAGCAGCACTCAGCATCCTAATATTAATCGTGATCCAAGTCAGTTGTTTCAGCCTTGTCCCCATTGAGATCATCTATTTTGCAGGGTGCTGAGTGGCTTTTCAGCTAACTGGCTGCATGGACTTCACAAATCGCTGACAAAGAACCTTTAACGTTTCATCAACGTTGTTAGGACAACAAGGAAGTATGTCCCAGATAATAACTCCACTTCAAAGATCTGCAGCTCAATAGAAGTCGGACCATCCTTTTTATTCAGCCACATGAACTAGCACTAAAGGGAGTGAACTGTTTGGATTTTTTTCGTCGTGTTTATTTTTCTCCTATTCATAGAGGTACTTGGATAAAATAAACAACAAGACAATTACTCGCACATAGCCTTTATCCCATTTTCTGCCGGAGACCACTGAGCCAACCCTAGCAATGAGGGGGTTAAAAGAACCCAGATCCATTAGCCAGAATATAAACCTG